>NC_084626.1:40040858-40340858 GCF_033978795.1 Nerophis ophidion
CTGCTTTTGGTTTGTTCTGTGTCGTGTTTGTGTCTCCTCTCAATTGCTCTGTTTATTGCAGTTCTGAGTCTTGCTGGGTCAGGTTTGGTTTTGGAATTTGATTGCATTTTTATGGTATTGCTGTTTAGTGGTTTGTTGGATTGATTAAAAAATTATATATATATATCCTTTTTTTTTTTTAATTAAAAAAAATCAATTTAAAAAAAATTTTAATCGATACTTAATCGCACAACATAAACGATTCGATTAGTACTATTAGCACTATTCTCTGGAAAATCCAATCAAGATTGTAGCTGTTATAGGACACCAGCGCACCCGCAACCCCAAAGGGAATAGGTGGTAGAAAATGGGTGGATGGAATGATGGATATGTATATATATATATATATATATATATATATATATATATATATATATATATATATATATATATATATATATATATATATATATATATATATATATATATATATATATATATATATATATATATATATATATATATATATATATATATATATTATATATATATATATATATATATATATATGTATGTATATATATATGTATGTATATATATATATATATATATATATGTATGTGTATATATATATATATATATATATATATATATATATATATATATATATATATATTACAACATTTTTTATTTGACAAAAATGAAGCCAAAGCAGAAGCAGACATCAAAACACATTAATTTAATTGGTTGTATTCAGCAGCAATAAAATTATATTGCTGAATAGAAATTATGGTAAACGGCTTGTACTTGTATAGCGCTTTTCTACCCCTTTTTAAGGAGCCCAAAGCTTTTTGACAGTATTTCCACATTCGCCCATTCACACAAACATTCACACACTGATGGCGGGAGCTGCCATGCAAGGCGCTCACCAGGACTCATCAGGAGCAAGGGTGAAGTGTCTTGCCCAAGGACACAACGGACGTGACTAGGATGGTAGAAGATGGGGATTGAACCAGTAACGATCAGATTGCTGGCACAGCCACTCTACCAACTTCGCCACGCCGTCCCTAATATTACGTCTAATATTTTGTATTATGACAGTCCAAATATGTTCACACACACACACACACACACACGCACGCACGCATACACACACACACACGAAGGACAAAGGATTCTCTCTGCAATGTCTGTCTTTCTAGTGCGATCAACTCCTTTCTTACAGACGTGTGCTTAACTGTGTCAGTTTGCAAATACGATTAAGAGGTACTAAATATGGATGCGAAATTGCGCCCACAGAATACTTTTAGTCTTAATAGAACACACTGCGCGTACTGAATGATTATGCAATATTTCTGTCTTCCCTTTCCAGTATTGTATGATCTGATGATCAGCATATATTGTGCATATTTATGAAGACAGACACGCTTAACGGATTGCATTCCTTATTCTGCTCATTTAAGGGACAATCCTCTGTGCACAAGTTGAGTAGATCAGCTCTGCATGTGCTATGAAGTTTACACAGGTTTTAGTCCATACACGCAAACCTTTAGGCCCCTTACTGTCCACCGAGTCAATACAAACATTATTGTCTCCAACACTAGTGAACGTTAATAACCGTCCAGCATGGTGGGGTGGGGGTGGGGCTGCATTAATGTGCTGCATGTCGGCGCTGAGGAGAAAACCATAAGTACATCCAAGAATATTATCTACTGTACTGCACTGAGGAAATATCATAATCTGAGGCGTGTACTCACTTTTGTGATGTACTGTAACTAGCATACTAATATTTACGGCACAGTATAATAATGTCCATCATTCTATTTGTACTTCACACAATATAAGCTGCCTTACAATTGGTATTAATACATTTATTATAATAAACAAAGTCAATCCTGTCCTATATAAATGAATACATTCATTATAAAATACTTTAATACATCCATTATAATAGATATTAATACATCCATTATAATAAATAAAGGCTATCATATCCAATCCTATCCTGTATATTAATACATGCATTGTAATTGACTTTAATACATCCATTATAATAAATAAAGTCCATCATATCTAATGTATGAATACATCAATTATAATAGATATTAATACAATCATTATAATATGCTGTATATCAATAGATTATTTATAATTTATGTTAATAGATCCATTATAATAGATATTGATACATTTGTTATAATAATATTAATGCATGTGTTATTATATATATGAATAAATATGTTATAAAATATATTAACACATTTATTGTAATGGGTTAATGTTGCCATTCAGTGCCGTTTTGTGTAGAAACTTTCCTGCATGTTCTCCTCGTGATAAACTGATTTCATGCTTAACTTTGTACTTTAACATATAATATACTGTATGTTAATAGTTCCATTATAATAGATATTAATATAGCCGTTAAAATAGATATTAATATAGCCATCCATCCATTTTCTACCGCTTGTCCCTTTGGGGGTCGCGGGGTTTGCTGGAGCCTATCTCAGCTCCATTCAGGGGGAAGGCGGTGTACACCGTGGACAAGTCGCCACCTCATCACAGGGCCAACACAGATAGACAGACAACATTCACACTCACAGTCTCACACTGAAGCCAATTTAGTTTTGCCAATCAACCTATCCCCAGGTGCATGTCTTTGGAAGTGGGAGGAAGCCGGAATACCCGGAGGGAACCGACGCATTCACGGGGAGAACATGCAAACTCCACACAGAAAGATCCCGAGCCTGGATTTGAACCCAGGACTGCAGGAACTTCGTATTTCTTTTCCAAAATTAGAATATCTTGTAAAAGTCCATTCAATTGAGCAATTCTACTTCAAATGTTAGACACATAAAATTATTGACTTCTTATAAAACATATTATTGTAGTAGATCCGTCACATGGATTGGCAGACCGGGGTGGTGGTTCATCTCTTTAAGAAGGGGAACTGGAGGGTTTGTTCCAACTATCGTGGGATCACACTCATCAGCCTCCCCGGTAAGGTTTATTCAGGTGTACTGGAGAGGAGGCTACGCCGGATAGTCGAACGTCGGATTCAGGAGCAACAGTGTGGTTTTCGTCCTAGTCGTGGAACTGTGGACCAGCTCTATACTCTCGGCAGGGTCCTTGAGGGTGCATGGGAGTTTGCCCAAACAGTCTACATGTGCTTTGTGGACTTGGAGAAGGCATTCGACCGTGTCCCTTAGGAAGTCCTGTGGGGAGTGCTCAGAGACTATGGTGTATCGGACTGGCTGATTGTGGCGATTCGCTCCCTGTACAATCAGTGTCAGAGCTTGGTCCGCATTGCCGGCACAAAGTCGGACACGTTTCCAGTGATTCTGTTTATAACGTTTATGGACAGAATTTCTGGGCGCAGTAAAGGCGTTGAGGGGTTCCGGTTTGGTGGCCGCAGGATTAGGTCTCTGCTTTTTGTAGATGATGTGGTCATAATGGCTTTATCTGGCCAGGATCTTCAGCTCTCACTGGATCGGTTCGCAGGCGAGTGTGAAGCGACCTGGAGGAGAATCAACACCTCCAAGTCCGAATCCATGGTTCTCGCCCGGGAAAGTGTGGAGTGCCAACCCCGGGTTGGGGAGGAGACCCTGCTTCAAGTGGAAGAGTTCAAGTACCTAGGATTCTTGTTCACAAGTGAGGGAAGAGTGGATCCTGACATCGACAGGCGGATCGGTGCGGCGTCTTCAGTAATGCAGACGCTATATCGATCCGTTGGGGTGAAGAAGGAGCTGAGCAGGAAGGCAAAGCTCTCAATTTACCGGTTGATCTACGTTCCCATCCTCACCTATGGTCATGAGCTTTGGGTTATGACCGAAAGGACAAGATCACGGGTACAAGTGGCCGAAATGAGTTTCCTCCGCAGGGGGCGGAGTTCTCCCATAGAGATAGGGTGAGAAGCTCTGTCATCCGGGAGGAGCTCAAAGTAAAGCCGCTGCTCCTCCACATCGAGAGGAGCCAGATGAGGTGGTTCGGGCATCTGGTCAGGATGCCACCCGAAAGCCTCCTTAAGAAGGTGTTTAGAGCACGTACAACCGATAGGAGGCCACGGGGAAGACCCAGGATACGTTGGGAAGACTATGTCTCCCGGCTGGCCTGGGAACGCCTTGGGATCCCCCTGGAAGAGCTGAACGAAGTGGCTGTAGAGAGGGAAGTCTGGGCTTCCCTGCTTAGGCTGCTGCCCCTGCGACCCGACCTCGTATAAGCGGAAGAAGATGGATGGATGGATGGATGGATGGATGGAATAGATGTGTTACAATATATATTAATACATTTATTTAAATTAATATTAATAATAGTAAAGGAGCTTACAACCTGTTTTGAAAAGGTGTTACTAATATTTATATACCAATAAATACATTGCAAATATGTATTTGAATCAAGAATCTAAATACAGTCCATCTTGTCAATAGCGACCACATGCATGACTCATAAAGTCATTATTGTGAGTCCAGGAATAGTTTTTTTTTACTCCATCTGACAACATTAATATATGAACATGTGTTACAATTGTGTTAATGGTTAAGTCTGACTTGTTGTGATTAGTTCATTGCTTACTCTTTTCAGGATCAACTTGCTACAGTACGATTCGTTTTCTTGTTATGAATATTTAGGTTGAATATTTGCATGAATAACAGTAATGAACGATGACACTCACTTGGAGTTTATGTAAACCTACGACAGATGTTGTCATACAAAGCGGGCATTATGTATGCATACACGTCATATTATTAAATTTTCATATCATTATCATACTATCATGGAGCACTCGCCCTCCTTTGTTGTCAAACTTTCAACCAATCAGTAAGCAGCAGCTCTCTACTCTTACCGGATCATCACCATCACGAGCGTCTCATCCCTTGTGTTTAATTAAACCAACACTTCCTGTCATATGCATATTAATGTGTGAGTTCATCATGACTCCACCCACCACAAAGCCAGACTCAAAATGGCTGTTAACCTGCATAAGTTGGCCACCTGTCTATAGTGGACACTTTTATGGAAATTAGCTTCTAGTGTGAATAATGCTATTGCTATTGTCCATAAACTAATAATAAAAATAAACAGTGATCACTGTCGACAACTTTAATATTAAATCTGAATAAAACCATCAAGATGTAATTGAGGTGACTTTTGGCTTTTAGTTAATAGGTTTCAATTAAATAGAACATTTGTATGTGTAAGAACTGCAGCTGCTGTACTTACACTTTCAGAAAAGTATTTGGACGTTTGACAGAACTGTGAAGAAAATCATCCTATTTGTTTAACAAACTAATATTTGGGTGACACTTTAGTATGCATGGGGAACATATTCTAAGTAAAAATACTTAAATTAGATGAATTCGGACACTAAGGGAACATATTTTAAGTAACAAAAACGTAATTTAGAGTTATTTGGTTAGGGTTGGGGTTGGGTTAGGGTTAGGCAGACCAAAATCTGACTCAGGGAACCGGGCGCCCCTGCCATGCATAGTCAGTCCCCTGATATGTCTGCCAACAAGGTGACTTTCATGGCTAATTGGACTTGGGTCGCAAGCTCAGGTCTGATCATCCTGTGGCTGGCTGCCTCTGGAGAGGGTGTATAGTGTTAAAGGCCGAAACACACAGTGACCCAGAGGAACACTACTGATGATGCGCACCCGTAAATTATTTTATCCTTCAGGTCTTCCATTCACATTCACTGTTCACCTACAAGGCCACCAAGTGTATGTGCTCGCAAAGGATGCAAACACCTCATTCTGTTTTTAATTTGTTTTAGGAGTCTTTTTACGTGTTTTTAGGAGTCTTTTTATGTGTTTTAGGAGTCTTTTTATGTGTTTTAGGAGTCTTATTATGTGTTTTAGGAGTCTTGTTATGTGTTTTAGGAATAATTTAGCTTTTAGATGTCACTGTGCATCTCTTCAGAGTCATTTTATGTGTTTCAGAGTCATTTTTTATGTTTTAGAAGTTGGTTGTTCTGTTTTTAAATGTTTTACTAGTCATTTTAATCTGTTAAGTCATTTTACGCATTTGTGTTTCGCACAAGAGGTAGAACATCTCACTCTGTGTTTTCTGGAATTTGACAGAACTGTGAAGAAAATCATCGTCTTTGTTTAACAAATTAATATTTGGGTAACACTTTAGTATGGGGGAACATATTCTAAGTAAAAATACTTAATTTGGATTTATTTGGACACTAAGGGAACATATTCTAATTAACAAAAACATAATTTAGAGCAGGGGTCACCAATGCGGCGCATGCGGGCACCAGCAAGGACCAATTTTTTTTTTTTTTTTTTTTTTTAAATGAATTTATTAATCATTCCAACAAAACAATGCACAGCAATACCATAACAATGTAATCCAATTCCAAAACCAAACCAAACCCAGCAACATTCAGAATAGCAATAAACAGAGCAATTGAGGACACACAAACATGACACGGTACAATCTAAAAGTAGTGAAACAAAAATTAATATTATCAATATTAGTAAACATTTCAAAATAGCAGTGATTAAAAATCCCTCATTGATATTATCATTAAAAACATTTACACAAAAAATAAAAAAATTAACAATAGTGTCATAGTGGCTTACACTTGCATCGCATCTCGTAAGCTTGACAACACACTGTGTCCAATATTTTACACAAAGATATAATAAGTCATATTTTGGTTCATTTAATGGTTCACTTTGGTTCATTTAATTAAATGTTTTTTCATGTTTTCTCCTCTTTTAAACCGTTCAATTAAGTGGTTTTTTTCATTATTCATTCTCTACAAAAAACCTTCCGTAAAAGGAAAAAAAATGTACGACGGAATGACAGACAGAAATACCCATTTTTTTATATATATATAAATTTATATATTTAGCTATTCCTGTTTAAATCACACTTACATGTAACTTACAAATAACTATATGTACAGTATATATATATATATATATATATATTTATATATATATATATATATATATATATATATATATATATATATATATATATATATATATATATATATATATATATATATAAATGTATATATATATACAGTATATATATATAAAAACTTAAAATGTAAAGTGTAAAACTGGTAGCCCTTCGCATCAATCAGTACCCAAGAAGTAGCTCTTGGTTTCAAAAAGGTTGGTGACCCCTGATTTAGAGTTATTTGGTTAGGGTTAGATGGTAAGCGTTAGGTTGTATAACAAGGCCATGCAGAATAAGGCATTAATAAGTACTTAATAATGACTAATTAGGAGCCAACATGTTACTAATTTGCATGTTAATAAGCAACTAATTAATGGTGAATATGCTCCCCATACTAAAGTGTTACCAATATTGGTTATATTTAGTTTGAAGTGAGCAGCCTGCAGACGCGTCTCTAGGCCTTTATTTGCTGCCTTCCCTTTTGACCTCACAAGTGAAAAGCATGTTGAAAAATATTCCCATATCCATCCATCCATCCATCCATTTTCTACCGCTTATTTCCTTTCTCAGCTACAATCGGGCGGAAGGCGGTGTACACCCTGGACAAGTCGCCACCTCAGCACAGATTGACAGACAATATGTTTGTTTTTAAAAACATCACATCTTAAAAATTACTGAAGACGCCGCACCGATCCGCCTGTCGATCTCACGATCCACTCTTCCCTCACTCGTGAACAAGACTCCTAGGTACTTGAACTCCTCCACTTGGGGCAGTGTCTTCTCCCCAACCCGGAGATGGCATTCCACCCTTTTCCGGGCGAGAACCATGGAGGTACTGATTCTCATTCCGGTCGCTTCACACTCGGCTGCAAACCGATCCAGTAAGAGCTGAAGATCCCGGTCAGATGAAGCCATCAGGACCACATCATCTGCAAAAAGCAGAGACCTAATCTGTCTTCAGTAATGCGGACTTTGTACCGATCCGTTGTGATGAAGAAGGAGCTGAGCCGGAAGGCAAAGCTCTCAATTTACCGGTCGATCTACGTTCCCATCCTCACCTATGGTCATGAGCTTTGGGTCATGACCGAAAGGATAAGATCACGGGTACAAGCGGCCGAAAAGAGTTTCCTCCGCCGGGTGGCGGGGCTCTCCCTTAGAGATAGGGTGAGAAGCTCTCCCATCCGGGAGGAACTCAAAGTAAAGCCGCTGCTCCTTCACATCGAGAGGAGCCAGATGAGGTGGTTCGGGCATCTGGTCAGGATGCCACCCGAACGCCTCCCTAGGGAGGTGTTTAGGGCACGTCCAACCGGTAGGAGGCCACGGGGAAGACCCAGGACACGTTGGGAAGACTATGTCTCCCGGCTGGCCTGGGAACGCCTCGGGATCCCCGGGAAGAGCTAGACGAAGTGGCTGGGGAAAGGGAAGTCTGGGTTCCCTGCTTAGGTTGTTGCCCCCGCGACCCGACCTCGGATAAGCGGAAGAAGATCTTAAAAATTTCAGTACAAAAAAAAAAAAAAATTAAAAATTCCTTAACATCCATCCATCCATTTTCTACCGCTTATTCCCTTTTTGGGGTCGCGGGGGGCGTTGGCGCCTATCTCAGCTACAATCGGGCGGAAGGCGGGGTACACCCTGGACAAGTCGCCACCTCATCACAGATAGGCAGATGTTTGTTTAAAAAAAAAAATCACATCTTAAAAATTTCACTCCACATCCATTATGGTGTGCAAGTGCAAAAAATAAAAATAAAAATAAAAATTTCTTAACATATGTGTCTTTTTGTGCTGACAGGCACGGTGGTGGGAACAAAAAGGGACTATAGAATAAGAGCTAAAGTAGGACAAACAGTAAGAAGAAAACACACGTTCAATAGAAGGGATGGGGCAGCTTGAAACCTCCTTTGTGTTTCACGTTATTACTGCCAAGATAGTGTTTCTTATCAAACTCTATTTACAGAAATCTGCTTTTAAATACAATAATCATGTATGTGCAGTGGCATGGGAGGAATAGCGTGCAGGAGAGAAAAAAAAGCAAATGAATTGTGGGTGTATTGCACCACTCAAAAATGTGGCACGCAAAGCAAGCCTGCATCTTTTTTTAAAATCTTCATGCATGACGTCAAATAATAACGGGGGATAATCAACGTACCGAAATGGCGATCTGTGCCCGGGATTTGCGCTCCTCGCCTCCGGGATATGCGGCTGCTGGCCGGGCTTGCATGTGCGCAGCGCAGCTTGCGCTCCTCCTGACGTCAAGACCAGCTCGCGTCTCCTGTGGACGTAAAGTGCAGCATGAAATCACTTTATCACGAGGGGAACAAGCAGGAATGTTTCTGCACGAAAAACCGCAGCTGAACGGCAACACTTAAACAGCAACAAACCGCAGGATTGGACATGAGGAGCGGTCCATTTCAAAACAAAGGGCTGTGGAAAAAAATAAGAAGCAGGACTTTTAATGATGGAAGTGTGTTTACTTAGCGTACAATTGCAATACCATTTATCTTTTTCGTGTGCTGGGTCACTAAAGACTCGAACAAAATGGGACCCATTACCGCCCTGCTTGACACTTAGGGTTGGAATTGGGGGTTTAATTACCAAAAATGATTCCCGGGCGCGGCCACCGCTGCTGCTCCCCGCTCTCCTCACCTCTAAGGAGGTGATCAAGGGTGATGGGTCAAATGCAGAGAATAATTCAGCCACACCTAGTGTGTGTGTGACAATCATGGGTACTTTAAGTTTTTAACTTTAGGGTTAGGGCAGTGGTTCTTAACCTTGTTGGAGGTACTGAACCCCACCAGTTTCATATGCGCATCCACCAAACCCTTCTTTAGTGAAAAATAAAATGTTTTTCAAATTCAAGACAAAGTTATATGATCTTTTACTGGTGCACAACCATGCATGAAAATCACCTTGTTCAAAGAACAAAACCAAAACAGTGCATGAATTCGTAACAAATTACACACTTGCAAATCAGTTTGGGTTCTGCTGTTGCCGTATCCCTAATATGCCGACAGGGGGAGGTTTTTATGTACACGATGAGTCGGATGTGGCTTGAGTGGAGGCTCCACCGAACCCTTGAGGCCGACTCACCGAACCGCTAGGGTTCGATCGAACCCTGGTTAAGAACCACTGGGTTAGGGTCAGGGTTAGGGCTATTGTAGTTGTGTGTTTTGTTACGTAAGAACAGACCTATTCATTAAGTGGTATTAAAGTGGGGCAGCACGGAGGAAGAGCGGTTAGTGCATCTGCCTCACAATACGAAGGTCCTGAGCAGTCCTGAGCAGTCCTGAGTTCAATCGGGATCTTTCTGTGTGGAGTTTGCATGTTCTCCCTGTGACTGCGTGGGTTCCCTGGGTACTCGAGCTTCCTCCCACCTCCAGAGACATGCACCCGGGGATAGGTTGATCCGCAACACTAAATTGGCCCTAGTGTGTGAATGCGAGTGTGAATGTTGTCTGTCTATATGTGTTGGCCCTGCGATGAGGTGGCGACTTGTCCAGAGTGTAGACCGCCTGCCACCCGAATGCAGCTGAGATAGGCTCCAGCGACCCCAAAAGGGACAAGCGGTAGAAAATGGGTGGATGGTATTGAAGTGAGAATCATATACAGCAACTTCCTTACTTAGTACTAATAAGCAATCATTTCTGAGGTTTTTGAGGGAATACTTAATAGCTTACTGGTTGAATAATAAGGCCATGCAGAATAAGGCATTAATAAGTACTTAATAATGACTAATTAAGAGCCAATATGTTACTAATTTGCATGTTAATAAGCAACTAATTAATGGTGAATATTTTTCCCATACTAAAGTGTTACCATATTTTACATTCTATTTAGTTACTTTATTGAGTTTACAACCCCCTGGTGCTGTTTTGTAGTGTTTTTGCACTATTTATGTACTTGTTTTGATTATTAATATTTATTCATTGTATGTAAATGTTGCATATTATAAATAAAGGTTTATATACTAAAAACAATGGTTAAAAAAGTAGAATATTTCTCCAAGGTTTCTTCCATTTTAGAACCTGGTTGCTGTTGCAGTGCTACTCCCAAAATGTAGGAAGCAGCACTGCTCATTCGGCGTTTTCTAAAAGACCCAAAACGAGCTCGACTAACTTCCGGTTAGGAGTTTTCAAACACAAGCTAACCCACCGCTAGTCTTCTCAGGGAATTACTGCTCTCTTTGCTGATTTTGTGGTAATGTTGGATTTTTATAACTCATTTTGGACTATTTAGATTAATGTGGGTACCAAAAACACGTTTCGGTGACTTATTTGTTGTGAAGAGACATATTAGCGGGGCAGAAACATGCTAACTGTGCTTTGTTTGATACATTCATGTGATGCTAATATGCTAACTTCCCCAGCCTTTTAACATATTTTATTCAATTCACATTAAAATACACGAGAACGAATTTTACTAAACAAGCATGTTCGTTGCATGTTCGGGGTGGCATGGCTCGGTTAGTAGAGTGGCCGTGCCTGCGACTTGAGGGTTCCAGGTTTGAGCCCCGCTTCCGCCATCCGATTCACTGCCGTTGTGTCCTTGGGCAAGACACTTCACCCACCTGCTCCTATTGATTGTTTGAAACTTTCATTAGTAGATTGCACAGTACAGTACATATTCCATACAATTGACCACTAAATGGTAACACCCGAATACGTTGCTCAACTTGTTTAAGTTGGGGTCCACGTTAATCAATTCATGGTACAAATATATGCTATCAGCATAATACAGTCATCACACAAGTCAATCAGCACTTCAGTCATTAACAATAATATCATCTGAGAACATTCTTTCTTCTTTCTTTCTTTTCTTGGTTTATTTCGAACATGAATATTAACAACACAGTACAATACAATATTACCTCACATTTCATCATACCCGAAAAAGAGTAGGAAGAAGAAAAGCTTATTTAATCCTACCCCTTTCCCACTTCAGAGCGCCCACAAACACATACATACATATACTGACCCTCTTTACAGCAAAATATCAAAATGACATCCGTGAATAAGCAATACAACACTTCTGTAACATGCAATTAACTAATACGGTCATTACCAACATACTGAGATGAAGAATATCGTATTTTCAATAAGGTCGAAAGTGTTTCTAATAATTCTTCTTCTTTATACTTTGTAAGCACTATTAATTTGAACAGCCTCTTAAACTGGATCATATCAGTACAATATTTAACTTCTTTACTTAATCCATTCCATAATTTAATTCCACGTACTGATATGCTAAAGGTTTTAAGTGTTGTACGTAGGGCTGGGCGATATTGCCTTTTTTTAATATTGCGATAATTTTAGGCCATATCGCGACATACAATATATATTACGATATTTTGCCTTGGCCTTGAATGAACACTTGATGCATATAATCACTATATGTGTATACATTAAAACACTCTTCTTCATACTGCATTAATATATGCTACTTTTAAACTTTCATGCAAAGAGGGAAATCAGAACTAAGTCAATTGACCAAAAGTGTATTTATTAAAGTTATTAAGCAATGGCACAAACATTCAAGTCATTTCCAAAACATAAATTGCAAGATTGTCAGAGACATTTCAAGTGTCAAATAAAAATGAGCTGCATAATAGGAAATCAAATAGTATTCGTCCTTCATTATGTGGTATGTTACTACGGTTATGAAATTTTCTTCATTCTCTAGCGAATGACTTTTCAAATGATGCTACATATTAGCTGTAATGCAACGCTTTTTCCCCACACTTGCCAAATTACGGTAGTCTGTTCGACATATTCCCACTTGAAGCCAAACCACCGCCAGACGATGGAAACCCTGCTGTTTTTATTGGGAATGAAGTCCTCCTTCATTTGTTACCAGATCTGCACCATCTTTCTCATGTACGGCTACGTTAGTAGCTAAAGTTAGCCACACCGCTAGCTCTCTGCTGGGCGAGGGCGTGTATGTGACGTATGACGGGACAGTTTGTGACGTATGTAAGAATGTGCGCCTGCTTGTCTGTAAGAAGGAGACACACGAAAGAGTGAGGAGAGCCTGAAGTGTACACCCGCAGCTAAAAGTCCTGCGTGAGAACGTATACTCGAATATTAGGATATAGTAATTTTCTATATCGCACAGAGACAAACCTGCGATATATCGTGTATATCGATATATCGCCCAGCCCTAGTTGTATTTGCATACAAATGTTTTAAATTATATTTTCCTCTAAGGTTATATTTCTCCTCTTTAGTTGAGAAGAAATGTTGTACATTCTTTGGTAGCAGGTTATAATTTACTTTGTACATCAAACAACAATTGACATTGAAACAGTGTAGGTCTGACTTAGTAGGATATGTACAGCAAGCAGTGAACATAGTGAGCTCAGAAAGCACAAGAACAAGTATGGTGCTATCCACGCTGGTTTAAATGTGACTTAGATAATGGGTTTCACTATGTAAAGCGCTTTGAGTCACTAGAGAAAAGCGCTATATAAATATAATCCACGTAACTTCAAAATAAAGTTGACATTGTTTCTTTATTTTTTAGCCTGTCGTCAAAGCGGGGAGCTATGTTAGCGAAGAGGACCAGAGCCACTTCCCCGTCAAGCAGTGTCAGCGGAGGAGGAGACCTTGATGACGCCGCTACTCCTGGAAGTGGTCGTAAAAGAAGAAGGATCGCCAGTGTTCCTCCTGTAGATACGGTGTGTCTTGGAGTATGGCATTTATTTCCCTCTGTGTTTTTCCCCCAAAGCTAACAAATGCGTGTCGTTTAGATTGCTGTTTGTCATGAGCTGTTCAACGCAGTCAGAGATCACAAGGATGATCAAGGAAGACATCTCAGTGAACTTTTTCTAAGGGTACCAAAAAGAAGGTATTGTAAACTCCTCAATTAATTTACTAGGTACTTAACCAAACATTTCAAATGCAAAATATATGCAACAGGGTCAATTATGTCATGTAAATGATGTATTTCATAATGTTTATTATTGTTATAATTACACACAATGTATAAATTACATGTAGATACCTGAAGATTGTTTGATGTTTTGTTAATGTGGAACCACTGTCTAGTTGTCCCTCCTACTGCAATATATACTGTGACACATGTCTTTTTAAATGCGTTGGACACGCCCTCCTACTGCCCTTTTGTTAGACTATGACAAACGGGAGAGGAGCTTGACAATTGGCAGAACATTTTTGACAATTGTATTCTCTGTATTAGTACAGTGCATCTGAACAGCAACACATGGTGTTCCATAAAATCCACACAACGCAGAGGAAAAGACCACCGGTTATACATATACAAGCAAATGATACAATTTAAAAGACCTTGGAAAAAAAATCCAATGGTACTTGAACCATTGCAAAAAGCCACATTTTAAAGGGGAATTGGAATTTTTTTTTTTTTTTAATGTTGCCTACAATTTACAATCCTTATGAGAGACAATAACACATATGTCTTCCTTGGGCGTCCTTGGGCAAGACACTTGACCTATCTTTCTCCAACTGCCGCTCACACTGGTGTATGAATGTGAATTAATGTTTGGTGGTCATCGGAGAGGTCGTCTGCATAAATTGGCAGCGACGTTTCCACCCAAGGGCAGCTGTGGCTAAAAATGTATCTTACCACTATCAATGTGTTTATTATTATTATGAAATGTATCTTACCACCACAAATGTGTTAAATATTATCATTATTATTATTATTATTAAATGTGGTCTACCACTATCAATCACTGTGAAGCGCTTTTGAATGTCTCCAAAAGCACTGTATAAAATCTTATCCATTATTATTTTTATTATTGATAAAGCTGGGGAAGTTTTTCATGTAACACTCTGAGATGTGTCTTGCCATCTAAAACCAATAGTCATTTATCTCTTATGGTGTCAGTCATATCTAAGCATTATTATTTTAGTACCGGTAAAATAAGTTTCTTGTTCACAATTGATTGTATATCATTGATTAATCAAAGCAAGTTATTAACATAATGTGTGACTTTCTGTATGCAAGTCTTTGCAAACTTCCTGACTTCAACATATTATTATCCAGAAACCTCCCTGATTACTATGAGGTGGTGTCCCAGCCCATAGACATTACCAAAATCCAGCATAGACTGAAGTCAGAAGACTATCAAGAAGTGGAACAGATCACAGCAGACTTCCAGCTCATGTTTAATAATGCCAAATTGTTTTACAAGGTAAGAAATAGGCTTTCTTCTCCTGGTAGCCATTAATACTTAATAATTTACTACTGATGTCTAAAATGACAAGATGCTTGAATAAATAGTAACTAAAAGGATAACACTCTGGCGTCATCTTTTTAATGTCTACAATCTAGAGAGACAGCGAGGAGTATCAAGCCGCCTGCAAGTTGTGGGGCGTCTATTTGCAGATCAGAAATGACTTTTTGCAGGCTGGAGATGGAGAAGATGATGATGAAGATGTAGACGACATGGATAATCCAGGAATGTCAACAGAAGATGAGGTCAGTTTATTGACATTGGTCTCTTTTTATGCTCATGTTAAATTTAAAACCAAGCATATATTTATTTTTTGGATATGCATGCCACATAGTGACAACCTTTATCATTCATTTTTTTTTTTGATGGGGTTCTATCAGAATTCCAGCAGCAGTGTGAAGGAAGTGTTGGCGCAGATCCTTGGGGCCGTAGTGTTATACTCTGATCCCTCAGGTCACGTGGTTAGCGAACTCTTCCAGAAACTGCCTTCCAAAGTGGTAAGTGTTTCCTGACACAAGGGGTGTCTTTTTCACTTCCCATTTGATACCGATATTGGAGCTTTGACTATAAATTGATACTCATTAAGCTGATATGATATCAGCAGGAATCATCCATCCATCCATCCATTTTTTGTTCATACTTGTACTATATTTAGTGTGGAATGTTATAGAAGGTTTGATTAAGTGAAATTAGTCAGAGAGCAATTGTAGGTACAAAAAACAATAACCTATTTATTATTAACTATCTGGAATGGACTTACGCTGCTAAATTGAAATGGAATAGTTTTTTGTGACACCTAATTCATTAAGGCAAACTCAGGACGCAGAAACTTGAAGGATGCGGACGCGTTTGTTGCTGGATACTTTCGAGTTAAGGATGTAACAATATGAACGTATCATCACCGTTGTTGTCACCAAAATTACCACGGTTATCGTTATTATTGAAGCATTGTTGAATGTGCTCAAAAAGTACTCACACACCTTCAACCAAGTTTATTGAAGAAAAATAAATACAATCTATAAATAGCCACACAATATACTCTCTTTGAAAAATGTGTTGTATAATAGTATTGTTTTGGCCACTTATGAGCCATATTTTTATCCGTCCATCCATTTTCTACTGCTTGTCGCTTTCGGGGTAGCGGGGGGTCGCTGGGGCCTATCTCAGCTGCATTCGGGCGGTAGGTGGAATATTTTTATACAAAACTCAATACCAGTGAAGTTGGCACATTGTGTAAATTGTAAATAAAAACAGAATACAATGATTAGCAAATCATTTTCAACCTACCGTATTTCCTTGAATTGCCGCTCGGGCGCTAATTAATTTAAAACCTCTTTTCACTCCTGCGCTTACCAAAGGCATGCGGTGAAAGTAAGCATGCGCTAATTATTTTAAAACCTCTTCTCACTCCGGCACTTACCTAAGGCTTGCAGTAAAAATTTGAGTGTGATGTAAGCTTGGACCTTAAATCCTACTGAATAGCTCTTAATCTTCTTCCCTTTATGCGATTTCAAATTACCGGTATTGATATCAGCCTCCTCCATTTTGAAAATGATGACCGGGGAAGTGTCACTCGTCACGTCACGAGTTTGACCAGGCGGTAATACTAAGCATGTGCTAATTATTTTGCGAAGCGAGTTTGACCCGGCAGTAATTCAAGGCAGGCGCATACTATATGCCCTGCTGGAATTCAAGGAAATACGGTATATTCAATTGAATACATTGCAAAGACAATATACTTAATGTTCGAACTGGGGTAAACTTTGTTATTTTTTGTAAATATTAGCTCATTTGGAATTTGATGCCTGTAACATATTTCAAAAAAGCTGGCACAAGTGGCACAAAAGACTGAAAGAGTTGAGGAATGGTCATCAAACACTTTTTTGGAACATCCCACAGGTAAACAGGCAAATTGGGAACAAACATGATTGGGTATAAAAGCAGCTTCCATAAAATGATTGGTCATTCACAAACAAGGATGGGGCGAGGGTCACCACTTTGTGAACAAATACGTAAGCAAATTGTCGAACAGTTTAAGAACAACATTTTTTTTCTAACCATCTACGGTCCATAATATCATCAAAAGGTTCAGAGAATCTGGAGAAATCACTGCACATGAGTAGCAAGCCGAAAACCAACATTGAATACCCATGGCCTTCAATCCCTCAGGCGGTACTGCATCAAACACCGACATCATTGTGGATATCAGCACATGGGCTCTGAAACACTTAAGAAAACCACTGTCAGTAACTACAGTTGGATGCTAAAAACCCCGTTTCAATATGAGTTGGGAAATTGTGTTAGATGTAAATATAAACGGAATACTATGATTTGCAAATCATTTTCAACCCATATTCAGTTGAATAGGCTCCAAAGACAACATATTAGATGTTCAAACTGATAAACATTTTTTTTTTTGCAAATAATCATTAACTTTAGAATTTGATGCCAGCAACATGTGACAAAGAAGTTGGGAAAGGTGGCAATAAATACTGATAAAGTTGAGAAAAGCTCATTAAACACTTATTTGGAACATCCCACAGGTGTGCAGGCTAATTGGGAACAGGTGGGTGCCATGATTGGGTATAAAAGCAGCTTCCATGAAATGCTAAGTAATTCACAAACAAGGATGGGGCGAGGGTCACCAATTTGAAAGCAAATTGTCGAACAGTTTTAGAACAACATTTCTCAACGAGCCATTTTGCAAGGAATTTAGGGATTTTACCATCTACGGTCCGTAAAATCATCAAAAGGTGCAGAGAATCTGGAGAAATCACTTCACGTAAGCGATGATATTACGGACTTTTGATCCCTCAGGCGGTACTGCATCAAAAACCGACATCAGTGTGTAAAGGATATCACCCCATTGGCTCAGGAACACTTCAGAAAATCACTGTCAGTAACTACAGTTGGTTGCTACATTTGTAAGTGCAAGTTAAAACTCTGCTATGCAAAGCAAAGCCCATTTATCAACAACACCAAGGAACGCTGCTGGCTTCGCTGGGCCCGAGCTCATCTAACATGGACTGATGCAAAGTGGAAAAGTGTTCTGTGGTCTGACGAGTCCACACTTCAAATTATATTTGGAAACTGTGGACGTGGTGTGCTCCGGAACAAAGAGGAAAATAACCATCCAAATTGTTATAGGCGCAAAGTTCAAAAGCCAGCATCTGTGATGGTATGGGGGTGTATTAGTGCCCAAGGCATGGGTAACTTACACATCTGTGAAGACACCATTAATGCTGAAAGGTCCATACAGGTTTTGGAGCAACATATGTTGTCATCCAAGCAACGTTATCATGGACGCCCCTGCTTATTTCAGCAAGACAATGACAAGCCACGTGTTACAACAGCGTGGTTTTCGTAGTAAAAGAGTGCGAGTACTTTCCTGGCCTGCCTGCAGTCCAGACCTGTCTCCCATCGAAAATGTGTTGTGCATTATAAACCGCAAAATACGACCACGGAGACCCCGGACTGTTGCACGACTAAAACAAGAATGAGAAATAATTCCACTTCCACAGCTTCAACAATTAGTTTCCTCAGTTCCCAAACGTTTATTGAAAAGTGATGTTCAGTGAGGTTCATGGCTGGTGAGGCACTGACTTCATCACAGTCAGATATATAAACATATGAAGCCTATAGAGCAGGGGTCTCAAACTCAATTTACCTTGGGGCCACTAGACGCAGAGTCTGGGTGAGGCTGGGCCGCAAGAAAAGATTTCTTAAAAAAAATGTTGAATACTCCTCAGCATGTCTAGTTGTATAATGACATTTGAAATTGTATCCCCTGTGCTACGCAACTTTTCCCGTGCAAATAAGACACGTCGAGGTGCCCCTGTGCTCTACAAAGAAATATTGCATCTCCCACATTTCCTGGAATAGTCTTTGTACATATAACCTTTCTCTTCACTGCATGCTTTGAAAAAGACATAATATTTGTATTTAGCCGACGCACGGAGAATAATCTTATTTCCGCAATGTGTGTCGTTCCGCTTTTCCTCCCTACAGCAACATGTCGGTCGGCGGATAATAGCCGGGAAAGTACCTGGATAGCCAGCGCAAAAAAGTGACGGCTCCTGGAGTGTTATCCGGCGTCATATAGAAGTATATTTAGTGTTCATTGTGTGAGGCAATGCAAATTAAACAATAAAAAAACAATAACGGTTTGAATTAGTCCAGGTTATCGGGGACTGTTATTACTGACGGACAGGTGGTGCGGTGTGACTGCAGCCAGGCATGTAAGAAAACCCTCGTCTCCATGGCAGCGTCTCTGTCGCTTTCACTCATTTGCTGCTTTTCCACTAACGCAGGGGTAGGCAAACCAGAACTTAGAAAGAGCCATTTTCGGCCAAAATAACACAACGCTGTCAAGCGCCATTCATAAAAAACTTGCGGGCCGCACAACAATTAAACTTTCATATTAAGGTGGGGGCTGCAAAATAACGTCTCGCGGTTCGCAATTGGCCCGCGGGCCCCGTGCCAGAGACCCCTGCTATAGAGTATCTTATTTACCATTTGATTGACAGCAATTAACGGGTTATGTTTAAAAGCTCATACCAGCATTCTTCCCTGCTTGTCATTCAGCATCAAGGGTTGGAATTGGGGGTTAAATCACCAAATATGATTCCCGGCCGCTACTGCTCACTGCTCCCCTCACCTCTCAGGGGGTAAAAAAGGGGATGGGTCAAATACAGAGGACACATTTCACCACACCTAGTGTGTGTGTGTGTGACAATCATTGGTACTTTAACTCAATGTAGCAGGTACTTGAGCTTGTATAGTAGAAGTTCTCAATATTTGGGCTAATCAGAAGTCTAGATTACGACTCGGAGAGAGTAGGAGGGACACAATTAAATACTTTAAATGATACTGGTGTTATTTAAACATGTACAGGGCAACAACTAGTGGACAGACATTAATAGGAATGGCCATTCAAAACAAAAGGAAAAAAACTGAAAGGAATCTCAACAAACAATGTTGGTTTAGTTGATGTAATTTATAAAAAGTAATATCAAAAGTTCTTCAAGTTTATAGGAGCCATATGAAACAACAAATGTTTGGGGAGGCATGTCAGCTGCTGGTGTGGTCCACTGTGTTTCATCAAGTCCAGAGTCAATGCAGCTGTGTACCAAGAGATTTTAGATTACTCCATGCTTCCATCTGTTGAAAAGCTCTATGGAGATGATGATTTCATTTTCCAGCATGATCTGGCACCTGCCCACAGTGCCAAAACCACCAGTAACTGGTGTACTGACCATGGCATTACTGTCCTCGATTGGCCTGCCAACTCCCTGACCTGAACCCCATAGAGAATTTGTGGGGTATTGTGAAGAAGAAGCTGAAAGACACCAGAGCCAATAATGCAAATGAGCTAAAGGCTGCTATGGAAGCATCCATAACGCCTCAGCAATGCCAGAGACTGTTTGCCTCCATGCCACGCCGCATTGATGCAATAATCCGTGCAAAAGGATTCCCAACCAAGTACTGAGTGCATTAATTGACATTTTCAAATGTTTGATTTTGTTTTGCTGTCATACATCTTTTTTTTGTACTTGGTCTGAGGAAATATTCTAATTTTTTGAGAGAGGATTTTTGAGTTTTCTTAAGCTTTATGCCATAATCAACAATATTAAAATAATAAAAGGCTTGCGATATTTCAGTTGATGTGTAATAAATCCAGAATGTATGACATTTTCATGTTTTTAGTTGTATTACAGAAAATAAAGGCCTTTATCACAATATTCAAATTTTCTGAGACAGTCCTGTACATGTCCCGATATCAATATCGGATCAGGACACTTTTACCTTGAACCCTAAATAATGCCTCTCTGACTTGCCAAATGTGTTTTCTTCAATATTTATTTTTTTCTTTGCTAGCATTACCCAGACTACTACGCTGTTATAAAGGAGCCCATTGATCTGACAATGATTGCTCAAAGAATACAGGTATGTCATGGACAGTATTTCTTCAAATCCCCTAATGCATCGTCCACTTGAACGAATTCCCACCTCAACAAGAAAGCAATCTAAAAAAATAATAGCAATATATATGAATTATTATTAATATTATTATTGCTGAAATGCATTTGTATAATAAAAAGACCGTTGTACTAATTGCAGGATTTTAAAAACTTGACATTCTCGAGACCGTGACCACTTCCGGTTTTCATCAAGCGGGAAAAAATTCAATATAGCTACCGGACAGGAGGTATGTGAGAACGAATATTACAAAAGTTAACAACCAAACGTTCAGTTAGATTAGTCCCTGTCAGCCACGTAAAATAAAGCACTTAGCTTTCCTGCACAACAACGGCGACTAAGCTTTTACGCTGTTCTATAAAAATTGACATCAAAAGTACAATTAAGTTAACTAGTTACTGGCGGCGGTAATGCAGTAGATTGGACCCACAATCGCAATATTGATTACTAGGACTTACCATGACACAAGTTATTTTCCAAAATCAGAGGTCTTTGTATTTATATTTAGGCTTAGCAACCATAACAGAACTTAATCGAAGACAAACAAACTAATGTGATTTCTTGTCCTTAGTCAACGCTTAGTTATGTTTTCAAACACCAACTATAGTCAAAAATAAACTTGATTTCATCACAAAAAGTTTATCAAACAAATCAAATGTTCAAACCAACTTTTTACGAAGTGATCGCTGCAGACATAAGCATGGTCCAACTGTACTCCACAAGATGAAAGTGACATGTTTAAGAGCCATTTTCCCTCGATGAGCTCCGGTATTCTCTCTGACTTTATTCCTTTTATGAACCACTTATTTCATAATGCAATAAAAGCCCTTTCCTTCCTTTCAATTTTATTGGTTGGAACACTCAAGAACAGCACTGCAAAGCGGCAATTTCAACTCAAACTCTTCAATTACTAGGTGTGTTCCACTCAATTTATGGCTCGGCTTAAGCTTGTTTGCCCTCCGTGTACCTGAAATCTGACAAATCAAAGTTCACGTCATATCCTACGCAACCCAGCAATTAACACCTTACCTCGAATCAATGCCTGTTTCTTGCTGCAGTTTAGCAAATAAACACTTCTGGTGGCTAAATGAGGAAACAAGATATGTTTACTAGGAAACTTTACATCCCTATAATTCACAGGTTTATTTATCCTTTTCATTTTTTTAGATGGGATACTACAAAAGTGTCAATGCCATGGCCAAGGACATTGACCTGATGGCCAAAAATGCCAAAACATACAATGAACCGGGATCTCAAGTTTTTAAGGTATTTATTTACCACTGTAACATACTGTTGATCAGTGGTTCTCAAATGGGGGTATGCGTACCCCAGGGGGTACTTGAAGTTATGCTAAGGGGTACGTGAGATTTTTTTTAAATATTGTAAAAATAGCAATAATTCAAAAATCCTTTATAATTATATTTATTGAATAATACTTCAACAAAATATTAATGTAAAAAGAAATGTAAACTGTAAAAAGAAATGCAACAATGCAATATTCAGTGTTGACAGCTAGATTTTTGTGTACATGTTCCATAAATATTGATGTTAAATATTTAATTTTTTTGTGAAGAAATGTTTAGAATTCAGCTCATTAATCCAGATGGATCTCTATTACAATCCCCAAAGAGGGCACTTTAAGTCAATGATTACTTTTATGTGTAGAAATCTTTATTTATAATTGAATCACTTGTTTATTTTTCAACAAGTTTTTAGTTATTTGTATATCTTTTTTCCCAAATAGTTCAAGAAAGACCACTACAAATGAGCAATATTTTGCACTGTTATACAATTTAATAAATCAGAAACTGATGACATAGTGCTGTATTTTACTTCTTTATCTCTTTTTTTCAACCAAAAATGCTTCGCTCTGATTAGGGGGTACTTGAATTGAAAAAAAAATTCACTGGGGGTACATCACTGAAAAAAGGTTGAGAACCTCTGCTGTAGATGAAGACTAACAATTTTATTTTAGGATGCAAACACCATCAAGAAAGTGTTTATCCAGAAAAAAACGGAATTTGAGCATGCTGAACCCACAAAATCCAGTCTACGCATCAGGTATTTTCAACACAAACAAAAATTGAAAGGATGTTTGTGTGTCAATAATGAGATGTCCAACCTTGGCAATTCAGAAATCGCAGGTCTGGTCAAGGAGATCAACTTTCTGGAATCAGTGTAGCGCTTCAATATGGTTCAGAGAGCGAGGACGACCCCGTACTGTCCGGTCAGCAAAAAGACGTGCCCCTTTATTTGAAAGGATTGACCAAACAGCATTGAATTAATTGAATGTTTCCCAGGCTCGGTGTGCTATGACGAAGGAGAGTCAGAGGCTGAGAGTCAGAGTTCTAGCATGGAGATGAGCAACCCCATCTTCCAACTGTATGAAGCAGTGAGAGGCGCCAGGAACAGCCAGGGCTTGATTTTCTCTGAACCCTTCCAGCACCTACCCTCTCGCAGGGAATATCCCGACTATTACCAGCAGGTCAAACAGCCCATTACCCTGCAGAACATCAGGTAAAAAGTGCTGCATGCTTTACTACACCCAGAGCTGATCTACTAAGATGCCAAATGTGAAGTAGTGTCTCTGTGTAGTATAAAAATAGCAGATACTAAAACTAGTGCACAAGTTGCAGGTGATCTCACAGTGTCGAGGGCGTAATGATGGTATGATATTTTGCTCTTTTGACAGACACAATCAGCTGCACACAAGCTTGAGCAGCTTTTTGTGCTATCAAGTTAGCACCTATTTTATACTACACACAAACCTTTAGTGAATCAGACCCAATATGTCGGAATGTAAAAAAATGTTATTTAGCCCTGCTCTCTAACCATTCTAGGACAAAGATGAAAAGTGGTGAATATGAAAATGTGGAACAAATGGACACCGACCTCACTTTGATGTTTGAAAATGCTAAGCAATACAACATGCCCAACTCAAGCATTTATAAACGGGCGTTGAAGCTTCAGCAGATTTTGCAGGTACTTAATTTTGCATCCTTTTCTTGCATCACATTGTAATCAGTGCTGCCTTTTTTCAGGCAAAAAAGAGGCAACTTTTGAGGAGAGATGATGAGGATGGAGACAGTGTTTTGTCATCTGATGCAGGAAGTGCCAAGAAAAAAGGGTATTAACAGTTAACTTTCATGCTTGTTGCCATTTTTACCTTTGTTTCCCTTTCTTTTAGAAGCCACAAGAAGAATATTAAAAAAAACCGAATGAAAGCCCTGTACGCTGCGGTGACAGACGCGAGGGAGCCGGGCTCCACTCGGCGCCTTTGTGATCTGTTTATGGTTAAGCCCTTCAAGAAAGACTACCCTGACTACTATAAGGTCATCCTAGAGCCCATGGACCTGAAGACCATTGAGCACAACATTCGCAATGAGCGGTACTCCTCAGAAGAGGCGCTAATGGATGACATGAAGTTGATGTTTCGGAATGCCCGCCATTATAATGAGGAAGGGTCTCAGGTAGGATGCGTGAACTATCGACTAAACTGACATTTTTTGCTATTATTAAAGATATATCACATCCTGGCTTTTATCGGTCCATGCAGGTATACAATGATGCTGACATCCTGGAGAAGATTTTAAAGGAGAAGCGCAAAGAGTTGGGACAACCACCTGAAGAGGAGGATGTGGGATCTCCCAAGCTGAAACTGAGTAGGTTTTCTTACAAAAAAAATACCCAGAAAAAAGACCATTCAGTATTTTTAGTGGTTCACATTTGGATGGTCACAAATAGAACACATTACAACACACTTGTTTTAAAGTACCAGTAGATTGGAAAAACAAGTTGACTGTATATGCTTATTTGTTTTTTTTATTGTATTCAATTAACCCTGTTCAGTTGTATCTATAATCTGCAAAGTATGTAAAAATACAATCGACACATTACAAAATGCCACAATTTTAGTCATCCATTTTGAATGTTCCGTTCGTAATATCTTTGACAATTTACGTAGATTCTACGTCAGTGTAGTAACGCTGCAGTCCGACCATATCAGATCAGTCATTCTGGAAATACACAAACATTTTATACACAATCCCTATGTAAGACAAGAACACACGTTTGGCTTTTTTTATGCATATCAAAATCGTTAATTAATAGCTAACAGATAGAGGGGCCTCCACTGCGCCCATTGCACCCCTAAAAACTTTCAGAAACTGTCAACAATACTCTTTACATGTCATTAAAATTAACTAAATAGAAGTGATATTGTTATTATTAGTACCAACGCAGACAGCTTATTTAAGCGGCACATTGATAGCGGTAAGCTAACGATAGCTTACGCTGTTATTGTTGACACACTAAGACGGCGGCTGCTTCTGCTTCTTCTCAAACTTGCTAAAAGTAATTTCTAGATTATAAATGCATCTCTCATCCGGTAGTAGACACATAGGGCCATGATCCGAGAAGCTGGTTGAATTTGACATCCCCCAAGATGGCAAAAAGTTACAAAAAATACTTGTTGCGGCAACTTTTTTTTAACCTTTTAATGAGGATTTCGTCTGAATCCTTATCTACACAAAATTGTGTGTGCGTTCCGTCGGTCAGCATCCCAGTAGGAGTGAAAATTGTACAGTAAATGTTTGTTTTATAATGGTTTATTATGGTTAGTTTGTATTCTTAGCACCCAGCAATGCTGCTGGTGCTATAGTGTCACAATAGAGCTGCATCCGTATAGCACTCTAAGACATATTGCTTATCTTTGTATTTGGGCTCAAAAAATATAAGATTCTGAATCCTAATTTTCCCCAAAGTAACTGTTGATGGCTCTCACAAAGTCTGCTGCTTGATTAGCATTGTTGCTTATGGGGAAAGGATCTGGGGTTCTTTACACTACGTCGTGACCGTCTTCCTTGTTAAGTCTAAAAATGGCTCAGGAATTTCAGTGAAATTTATACTACTTTGATTATATCTATTAATTTGCAAACTTTAGAAGTATTTTAATGTCATATCAGATGTATACATAATAGCTTTAATATAGAGGCAACTTGTTTTTCCAGTCTACTGATACTTTAAGGCTTGCATGGATTTCATACTAAAAATGCTCAAATCCAGAAAATGCTGTACACGCACAGAAAAATCAGATATTATATAAGTGTGCGCATGCATTTCTTTTGTACATTTCAATCAACATGGAATTGAGGGCACGTTTGAGTGGCTGGCCACTGCCTGTGCACGGCCTTATTAAATACGCAAATCGTATATAAATTATCCACGCCCCTGAAATCTCTCATTCTTGTTTGGCACTCAATGAAGCCAGTCACATTTCCCTCTCTCTGTTATTTCTCTTGCTGTGCTTCTCACGTCTCGGTTTGTTTTATCTTCACTCTATAAGAGCATCTCTTTTTCACTGCTCCCTAAAAATCTAAACATGGAATTGATAAACACAATTTACAAGATTTTTTTCGATGAGAAGCACAGACCTGCCTGTTCCGATGTGCCGTTTGCTGCCAGATACATGAAGCACTCTTAGAAGAAGTGACGAGTCCTTTTGTCTAACAGTTTTTCTGTCAAAGATGTGGAAAATATCAATTTAGAACTGTGATAACATCTGCTAATTGGATTAAGCATTGTTCTGGTCTGTTGGAAAATTCGGACGGCAATGGCAGCCATTCAAGGAATCCAAAAGCTGCTCTTTGCGATGGATGGAATGGGCAGAGCGGTGGGCACTCAGACTTTGATGATCTCAAAATTGGTTTGCAAATTGGATAACATCTCGGAGAAGCTTTCCGCACTATAGGGCAAATTAGGATCTATTTGAAAGCCAGAATCGACAACTAGGGCACACAAGACCGTCGGAATGTGTTTGCTCGCCCAACCAATAAGAATCCATATCCGCAATTTGACTCCCTCTGTATTGGCTTTTGGCAAGTGCCCAATGCCTGGTTAGTCTTTGTGTATGTCATGTGTGCCTTCCTTGGGGGAAGCCAGGTTTACAGCTATGTTGTGACATGTTGTTGTTATGCTGTTTGTTACTTATGTATGTTATGTTGCAGCTATTTAAAATAGTTTTGTCAATTTGTTCTGGCCTGAAATAAATTGGCCCTTTGAAACGTATCTTTTTCTTTGTGTGTTGTATGTAGACCACATTGCTTAGCAGAGTTCAGTGATGCAAATGCATGTCAAGTTGATCAACGGATTGTATTATTCTCCAGTGCAAAAACAGTACTGAAATGAAGGCTAAAAGGGCATTAATGGGAGCTTTAAAAAAAAAAAAAAATTTTCACAGTAACGCATTAATTTTTGGTGTAAGTTGATTGACATAACGAGTGCCGTGCTGCTGTGATCGTGACGCAAATGAAAAAAAGACAGCTTTGTTCGAAGTTGATTTCCTGCTACAAATATTAGTCCAATCTACAAAACCCAAAACCAGAGAAGTTTGCATGTTGTGTAAATAAAAATGTTAAAACAGAATACAATGGTTTGCTAATCCTTTTCAATTTATATTCAATTGAATACGCTAGAACAGGGGTAGGGAACCTATGGCTCGAGAGCCAGATGTGGCTCTTTTGATGACTGCATCTGGCTCTCAGATAAATCTTAGCTGACATTGCTTAACACGATAAGTAATGAATAATTCCGCTGGTAATCACGATGTAAAATATAACGTTCAAAATATAAAACATTATAATGCATTTTAATCCATCCATCCATCCATTTCCTACCGCACCTGTTCAAGAAATAACAATATTATTAAAAAGAATTAGACTTATTATATTCTAAAAATGTTGGTTTTAATTTAAATATACACGCATTTAGTTGTATTCAGTGTTAAAAAATATGATATGGCTCTCACGGAAATACATTTTTAAAATATTTGGCTTTCATGGCTCTCTCAGCCAAAAAGGTTCCCAACCCCTGCACTAGAAAGACAAGATATTTAATGTTCGAACTGAGAAATCTATTTATTTTTGCAAAAAAACATTAACTTAGAATTTAATAGCAGAAACACTTTGCAGAAAAGTTGGAACAGGGGCGTTTTTACCACTGTACATGTCCTTTCCTTTTAACAACACTCAGCAAACGTTTGGGAACTGAGGATACCAAATTTTTAAGATTTTCAGGTGGAATTATTTTCCATTCTTGCTTGATGTACAGCTTAAGTTGTTCAGCAGTCCTGCATCTCCAGTGTCGTATTTTAGGCATCATAATAAACCACACATTTTTAATGTACCAGAAAGGGACAAGTGGTAGGAAAGGGATGGATGGATGTCTAGAGTGTTAAAGTGCTGTTCAGTTTGTCTGTATAAATTAATTAAAGATGCAGAAACTTTGAGGAATGATGCAGCTGACCTAATGATAAATAGTTTTGAGGAGAATGTTTCTGTATTATTCATCAGACTACTGTACCTTTCACTTATGTAAATATTGACTTCTGTGTGTGAAGTGCTACTAAAAGTAAATTCAATTTAAGAATTAGACCAAGTTAGGATAAATGTTGTCATGGTTGATAAAATGTTAATGAAGAATACTTAAAAGTATTCATTTATTTTACTTTTATTTTCTAAGGGATTGCCACCTTATTGTGGTCAAGGGGTTGCAGACCACATTGACCTTAAGAGCTAGACCAGCAGGACCTTAGTCTTTAGGGGGTACATCCAAGTTGTACAGGTCTGAAGATAGAAGCCTGACAAAGTTCAATCCACTTCATTCAGGATGAGGTTGGACACATAGCTAACCACCTCATTCAATGAAGAAGGCAATGTTACTCCTGTATAACACAGATGGAGCACTTTGTACACATGATATATCCTTCACATTTCTAACTGCTCCCTCATATATGCCTGCCTTGAACCGGCCCTAGTTAGAGCCATAATGACCTCAGCTGCACACTTAAAACATCAGTGTAAAGGATATCACCACATGGGCTCAGGAACCCTTCAGAAAATCTCTGTCAGTAACTACAGTTCGTCGCTACATCTGTAAGTGCGAGTTTTAACTTGCACTTACATGGAATCTCCTCTTTGGTATATTTTAAGTCTTCATTGAATTGGCATACAAACAATTCATCAGCAAAATTAGTCGGGCTATAAGATCCTATAATGGTGCTTTGTGGGTTTCCATGAAAATGGGCAATAAGGGCCCGTGGTAATATCTTGGCTACGGATTTCAGGATTTCCCCTTGCTTGCCACTATATTCGTGGCGGTGAGGGCGTTGCTAGGGACGTGGTCAATATGACGTCACATAAACGTGATAATTTTGATTTGCAAGGATGCATATGTTTTATTTCAAAAAGATGAATAAGTGCTTTATGTATATTTAAGAACAAATAGTGTTATAGTTATTAATAATACCATTAATAAGATTAATATTTACTTTCTTTCTCATATCAGAATCACGATCAGCTATAACACAAGGAATTTGACTTGGTCGACTTTGCTCTCCTTGTTCAATACCCTTTTAGTTGTTCACTTAATTATACCCTCCCTGAATGTTGCAATTTATTTTGCCAAAAATGTAAACATTCCTTTGAAATACATTTTTTTTTTTAAAGATAAGGTGTTTTGTTGATATTCTTCACAATAAAGTCACTGAAAGACTAACCACACTAAAGAAAGTACATTACATATACACATGAGGTGCACATGCATGTAGGAATCATGTTAGATTAATAAAATAATTCGTAATAAACTTTAAAAAGCAATACAAATATGCAGGATGTAGGTTGAGCTTTAATGCCGCTAGTTTAATGCTAAAATACATTGGACTAGCTAATAGACATGCTAACTCAAATTAACTTAGATTAGATTAGATTAGATAGTACTTTATTTATTCCGTCAGGAGAGTTCCTTCAGGAAAATTACAATTTTCAGCACAATCCCATTCAAGATCAGACCAACATTAACAAACATTAAAGGGAGACAGAACAGGATCGCTGACGGGTCTGCCGGCTTCCAGCGCCCCTTACAAAAAAAAGATGAGATACAGGTAAACAAGAGGGGGGAGAAAAAAATAGAAGATTAAAATAAAATAAAAAAATCGGTCTTAGCCTGGGCCCTGGAGAGGGAGTGCAGACTGAGGCCAAGGGAAAAAAAACAAAACAACAACTCATAGCCATAGTACACACCCCTCTTACACACATGTGAGAGGCCATAGTACACACCCCTCTTACATGTGTGTAAGAGGGGTGAGTACTATGGCCCATTGGAGGCGCATATGCTGTATATAAAAAATCCTTCACAATTCACACTAACATTTATATGTACGGACTATTTTCAGTCTCCAATGAACCTAACATTCATATGTATGAAATGTGGGAGGAAACTGGAGTGCCCGGAGAAAACCCACACAGGGATTAATGCAAGCTCCACTCAGCGATGTCCAAACAGAGGTTCAAAGATGCACACGGCATAAAGTAATGGATATTGTCGGTAGTAATGGCAACAGAATTAAGGTAGTTTACACTGGCTTGAACAATAAATGCATTAATTAAATTAAATAAATTTTTACAGTCTTTGGTATGGCTTGGACGGGGTTTGAACTCACAACCTACCGATCTCAGGGCGGACACTCTAACCACTAGGCCACTGAGTGTAAATGCGCGACCAGCTAGTGTCTTAGATTAGATTAGATTAGATTAGATTAGATTAGATTAGATTAGATTAGATAAAATAGTACTTTATTCATTCCTTCAGGAGAGTTCCTTCAGGAAAATAAACATTTTCAGCACAATCCCATTCAAGATCAGACAAACATTACAGGGAGAAATTTTGAGGGCATTTTATTTTTTTCATAATAAAGCGTCCCTTTCTTTGCGGTCAGTTTCGATGTCGGAGTGGTATTATCAATGCTGGAATTGAACCCTGTTGTGGTTTTTGGATTTCGAGTGCATCCTTTAATTTTCTGAGTCGGAATGCGGATCGCAACACCTTTCATCTGGGTTTATTTTCAGTATCCTTCTCCTAAGGGGATTTCCTTTGGTGGCTATTTGACATCCCCTACCCTTTGTGCATGTTGGCGGTTGTCTCGCGAGTACCTCATCCGCCTTTTGACAGGTTTAAAATTTTTGTCCTGCAGGGTGACATGCCACCCACCTCACTAGTGTAAAAACTTGTGGGGGGATTGTGTTTAGATGCCAACTCTCCGTCAATGCGGTAGGTTGCACTGGGTTACTATGTTACCAGTAGCAGTGTCAATGACACATTTTAATGCGTAGTCAGAGCCTTCTACATACTTTTACATTGTTTTGCTTTACATGTATTTCCCCAATTTTTGCAACTGCATCAAAGGCGGTAAAGATAATTGTAGGTTTACGTTAGCCCCCTTCCATTCTAACACCAGAACACTTTGGTTGCAGTCTTGCAGAAAAACTGTAATCATGTTTTTTTTTATTATGTCAACCTTTATTCCATTTTTTTCTCCACGTTGTTCGGTTTTGAATAAATCGTCCAACACAAAATGGTGGACAAAGTTGACGTGGCAATGTTCTGCCCCGAGTTTTTCATAAAAACACACAAATATTAGATCTACTCTACTGCAATTTTTTTGTGAAAAATAAGCTTACTGGTTACTTTTTACTCTATTGGCTTTGTAATATTTTGTGTTGGTGTTGTTTATACAAAACAGCAACACGGGAAAAAGAGGCGGGACTTCTCGCTATAGGCTCTTACTGTTGTCTTATTCATAGTTGTATTAAATTATTATAATTAAATTGACCTTTTTACTGTAAATGTGTTTTCTTCATGTAGGAAAAAGTGGCATATCTCCCAAGAAGACCAAATACCTAACCCCTCTGCAACAGAGGTTAAATGAGCTCTACGACGCCGTGCGCAACTTCACTGACCGCCGAGGCCGTCGCCTGAGCACCATTTTCCTCCGTCTGCCATCCCGTGCCGAGCTGCCTGACTACTACGCCACCATCAAGCGGCCCATCGACATGGAGCGCCTGCGCAGCCATATGGCAGCGGGTCGATATCAGGACGTGGAGTCCCTGGTGGAAGACTTTGCTCTCATGTTCAACAACGCTTGCATATACAACGAGCCCGAGTCTCTCATCTATCGGGACGCGTTGGTTTTGCATCGGGTATTACTTGAGACGCGCAAGCAACAGGAAGGAGGTGAAGACTCTGGGGCTCCTGATGTGGGAGCTCTGGTGCGAGAGATGATCAGGAACCTGTATGTGTCCGTGTTGAGTCACCAAGACGAAGAAGGAAGATGTTTTAGCGACTCCCTGGCTGAAATTCCCGCCGTTGATCCAGACGACGCAGACAAGCGCCCACTTAACTTTGATGTCATCAGGGTGAATGTGGAGCGTGGCCGCTACAGGAGACTGGATGTCTTTCAGGAGCACATGTTTGAAGTGGTGCAGAAGGCCAGGAGGCTGCACAGGTACTAAAGTATTATTCTTGACATCTTAAGAAGTCTTCCATCCATCCCTAATTATTCATGAAAAAAAGTAATTTATTGATCCCCAGATACATTTTGTAGAGTCATTGAGTACAGAAATACATACACATGATGTAAACGTTCATCCATCCATTCATCCATTTTCTACCCCTTTTGCGGGGCGCTGGGGGTGCTGGAGCCTATCTCAGCTGCATACGGGCGGAAAGCGGGGTACACGCTGGGCTGGACATGTCGCCACCTCATCGTAGGGCCAACACAGATAGACAGACAAACAAAAAATACCTAAATTGAATAATAACTTGGTGTTAATAAACAGCATCTTAAGTCAGGGAACACTTTCTAACAAAAAACTATGCAAGCACTTAACTCTGCTTCTTCTTTGCACTTGCAGGACGGACTCGGAGGTCTTTGATGACGCAGTGGAACTGCAACAATTTTTCATCAAGATCCGGGATGAGCTATGTAAGAATGGGGAGATTCTTCAAAGCACTGCACTCAGCTACTCATTGAAACACCTGCACAATGACGTGGAGCAGGAAAAGAGGGAGAAGATCCCTAAAGAAATTGAGGAGGATAAAAAAAAGGAGGCCAGTGAGGAAGAGGACAGCAAAAGTATGACTGCTTAAACATTGGGGAATAACAAACTGTATTTTTTAATAGTCATTTGACAGTTTTCCTTTTTCACCAAAACAAAGGTACAAAGGAGAAGAACCTGCCAGGAGATGTATGGAGTCCTGAGTCAGAGCTGGATATTGCGTACCAGCAAGAATGCACTTTAGAAAACACTACTTATCGTGTGGGAGAGTTTGTCTATGTACAGCCATCACAACCCAACCTTAAGCCGCACATTGTCTGCATTGAACGTCTGTGGGAGGATGATGCAGGCAAGTCAGCTCACCTTTTAACAAAGATAACTTAACTTGTCAAGTAGCTAATAGTACCTTTTATTGTTTGAGAAGATGAGAAGTGGCTCTACGGCTGCTGGTTCTATCGTCCGAGTGAAACCTTCCATTTGGCCACCCGCAAGTTTCTGGAAAAAGAGGCCTTCAAAAGCGACTACTACAACCGAGTATCTCTCAGTAAAGTCCTTGGCAAGTGTTTGGTCATGTGTGTGAAGGTAGGCCTGAAAGATACAAACGTGCCATTTGTGACTTCAGTTGAATTTGTGCTTCCTGACTTGTTTTAGGATTATTTCAAACTCCAACCGGAAGGCATCAAAGCCGAGGACGTGTATGTCTGTGAATCTCGATACACTGTAAGGCCCAAGCTGTTCAAGAAGATCAAGATATGGGCTATGCCTGCCAGTCCTGTTAAATATGTCCCTCGAGACGTCCCCCTGCCTGTCGTTCGTGTTGCTTCCATGTTTGCCAAGCCTGACTTGGAGAAACTCGCTGTATTGTATGTAGACGGCAGCAGTTTTGTGGACAAGGTGAGGTTTGAACTTTTTATTGGTACTGCTTAAACTTAAAGAAAACCTCAAGTTTGACTTTAATTTTTTTAAATGTTCCAGAGAAAGTAGCATATTGCTGGAGTTAATACAACACAGGCATAATAAGGCTTCTCTTCAACAAAGCTGTGAGGCGATTAACTTGCTGTGTGCAAATTTCATCCTTAAGGAGCGAGAGGATGTCACCATGGAGATGAGCGGTGCTGAGCCTGGATGTCAGTACTATGAACAGTTACGCCATAACAACATGTGGTTTAAAGTGGGGGACTGTGTTTACATTGAATCACACGGGCTGTCCAAGCCTCGAGTGGCCAGGTAAACATCATGTTTTATTCATCATCTTGTGCTAGGGATTATCAGTAACCGTTCACCGACTTCCAGGTTAGAGAAGCTTTGGGTGCAGAATGGAACCACTTTCTTCTTTGGGCCTATTTTTATTCATCCCGAGGAGACGGAGCACGAACCCACCAAGATGTTCTACAAGAGAGAGGTGTTTCTCAGCCACCTCGAGGAGACTTTGCCAATTACCTGTGTCAAAGGTACTGTGTTCTTTACACTGCCAGTAATTTTTATTCACTGTTTTTTCTTCGCAATCATATTGTGTTTGTGCTTTCAGGCAAATGCATGGTGTCCTCGTTCAAGGACTTCTTGTCCTGCAGACCGACTGAGATTACAGAACAGGATAATCTACTTTGTGAGAGTCGCTACATTGACGCCGAGAAACAAGCCAAAAAGTTCAAGGGTTTGAAACGCTTCTCGTACACTTCCAAAGTGGTGGAAGATGAGGTGTTCTACTTTAGGTTAGCACCACTCAAGCCTGACGCTCAATGCCTTGTTATGCCTTGCCGTCAAAGGATGCAAGTCTCAAGTTTGTATGTCGTATGCGCTTATGTTTGCTGAGGTTTTTTTCCTATTCCTACACTGTGCCCCCTACAAGAGCACAGAAGTGGCTTTTCTTCTCCCTCTTCATGTTTTTTTTCTTTTCATCTTCTCCGGGGCACTGCATATGTGTCGACCTATCCTTTCTACCCTTTTTAGTATAATATTTCTGTTTCTTGGACGGGTTGATTTTAAAGAAATCTTGACTTATTGTAATTTTTACGTGCAACAACAAATGAAGGTGGACCAAACCTGGGTTCCTTAATGGCAACATTGCCAACGTAAGCTTTAGTAATCAGACAGGGAAAACAGTACCAGTAACTATTGGTGCTGAGTTAATGCAGACTCCGCTACCAGCAACAGGTGCTTTAGACTCAGCAACCAGGACCATTGCTTTTATCGTTTTGTAAGTAATGTAGTGTCCTGACAAAGGCACACACAGTCTGACATTCTTTTTAAACTATATTTCTAAACTTAACAGGCCTAGAGCAGTGCTTAGTTCCAACACAGTACACACAATTCGCCGTTACATTACAACGTGAACAAATCATTTTCTCATTATGCACCAATTACAAGTGATGGGTAAATGACACGTCAGTGAGTGTGTGGTACCTACTGTACAGCACGCATACTGCGTTGGTGTTTCTCAATGACGCTATTCGGAAACACAATGACTTCCTGATAGGCACAGTTTGGTGTTTTACAGTCCGTGTGACCGATACAGCACCGGTAATATCTTTTTTTCTTAAAGTGACACACACACACACACGTTGAGGGATATAGTTAAGTTAAAGTTAAAGTACCAACAATGATTGTCACACACATACTAGATGTAGCAAAATTATTCTCTGCATTTGACCCATCACCCTTGATTACCCCCTGGGAGGTGAGGGGAGCAGTGGGCAGCAGCATTGCCGCGCCCGGGAATCATTTATGTTGATTTGACCCCCAATTCCAACCCTTAATGCTGAGTGCCAAGCAGGGAGGTAATAAGTCCCATTTTTATAGTCTTTGGTATGACAAGTTTCACTCCTTGTTTCTTAATGTAGCCACACTTCAATAACAATCACGGTCACCGCGAGTAAAGGGCATTTAAAAACCCCTGAACATAAACACATGCAAGTCATTTTGTTTGCACATTGTATGTTGTTTTGCTGACATGTTTTTTTTCTCCTGACTATTAAAGCAGTGGTACCATTTTAAAATCTAGTGTTGCTGCCACATTGATTTATGTGGCCTGGGAAAGCTTGGAACTATTGTGTGTCAATTAAGTACAAAAGTGTAAAAACATCATAGATTAATATTTATTTACTTTTACTTTTACAAGAGGCCCTCTGATGGCACTCATAAGAATTGAACACCTCTGATTTAAAGGATACTAGAGGTGGGAATCTTTGGCCACCTCACGATTTGGTTACGATTTGATTAGAAATAGATTATTGATGCAACTTTAATTTTTATATATTGATGCATTTTTTTGTTTGTTTGTTTGTTTTACTAAATGAGCACTTATCACTTCCATTTTTAAATACAGTGCATTTGTAATAAAAAACTGGCAAATTAATTCCCATTACATTTATCAAATTAATAAAAGTGTGAGCAAAACTGGAACATAAGTCCCCTATAAAAAATTAGCTGGTCAGATCTCTCAGTGAGGTGGCTCGCTGCAGTCAGCCAACTTTTAGAACTGTCTGCATTACTTTATTTACAAGAAAGAATTGGATGTTCAATTATACCAGATTTTATAATTGGCAATGTCCGAATTGGGATGCTTCTAAAAATGATTATTTCCTGCACCTCTAAATGATACCTTTTGCTGTCTGCAGGAAAGCAATTGTTCCACAGAAGGAAGCGTCTCCCTTTTTGAATAAAAAGATCGAGGAACTTGAGGTTAAACTAGCGGATACTGAGGATGGAGATGATGACATGGATGACATGGATGATGAAGACGAAGCCATGGAGACGCCTGCTATGCCTCAGATGCAAACCCCTCTCTCAAGCGACATGGACGTCATGCCATACACACCTTCCCAGGTATCTAATGCAATGTAAGAACCCCAAATCACACAAAACAAACTTTAAATCTTACCACTTTTTTCCAGTCCACACCAAAGATTAAAGGCTTGTCCAAAAAGGAAGGGGCTAAGAGGAAGATCAACATGAGCGGCTACATCCTGTTCAGCAGTGAAATGAGAGCCGTCATCAAGGCTCGTCACCCTGACTTCTCCTTTGGGGAACTCAGTCGTCTGGTGGGCACCGAGTGGAGAAACCTTGAGGCCTCTAAGAAAGCTGACTATGAAGGTCAGGAGCTGCACAAATCTCACAAGATCTTGACGGGACTAGTCCTCAGGACACTTCTACTGTGATTCTACAACCGTCTGTTTTGTAGAACGTGCAGCCAAGATAGTGGAGCAGCAAGAACGTGAGAGGCCGGCCCAGAAGCAAGCATCCCCAAGATCAGGTACCCATGTAGGGTCACTGATGGGGATCGTGCCTTTGCCTAGCCCAATGGGCATGATAAACCAGACCATGACACCTGTGTCAGGTAACCCCTCTCAGAGCGTGTTTGACTACATGGCTTCAGGGAAATGAAGGACAATTTAAACCATCACAAACAAAGCAACCATCCTTGTTTGTATCTCATATTATCTCTTGTGTTATCACTAGCTTCATGTAAAAACAATTGCATGAGCATTGCATGAATAACCTTCAATATGCCTGTTTTGCCTGCTAACACTCATTTGTTTATTCAGCTCATTTCACACACAAGGCCATTAAAGATGATTAGTGATCAACATTTTATCATTCTGTGTTTTGACAGCATGATACACACTTCAAAATATGTCAATTTGCGACACTTACTTTAAGTGGTCTTTTATAGATTGCATTCATGAAATCTAATTTGGTTTATTACACCAGATAGAATGTTGACATGTTAGTAAAGAGTGTGCATGATTTAAGGCCTTTTGTGTGAAACTGCAAGAATATTGCATGCCATGTCATAGCTGCATGTCACTTATGCATGGATATGTTGTCATCCTCTCCTTGCCCTCCCCCCCCAAGGCATGATGGGAGCTTACGGGCCACCTTACATGCCCATGCAGGGCCCCCATGAGGGTTTATTGAGTGTGGTCACAATGCCACCTTACCATACAGGGGGACAACAACTTCCTCCTCACCATCTTCAGCAAGGTGGCATGCCTGGATACCCAGGCATGCTTCATCAGGGTAAGGGCCACTAGTGGAAACCACACCTGCTCACACCTGCTGGAGGGTTTACCTGCTCCACAAGCCTATAGTCAGTGTTTGTTCTCCTTTAGCCTTTCAGGAGCCACATTCACACACGTGATCACACTCACCACTAACATCACATTTGAACTCTAAACACAACACTGCTACTTTCTTGGCATTAATTCGTATAGAAGTTGACACCAGTGACTGTTTCTTCTTCACCAGGCATGATAGCCGGTGCTGTAAATGGCATGTCCGGGAGTCCCGCCTCTGGAAACTTCCTGCAGCAGGTGAGCTACAATGTGGCTTTGAGTTGAAGCTTTCAAGTATGAACAAATGTTCTTGATCTACTTCAGCCTAGCATGTTAAGCCCAGGACAACATGCTCCACCTCCATACCCAGGACAGGGTCAACCCTCTCACCTGCAACCCATGTTTGTGGCTCCACCCCCCAAGACACAGCGAGTGCTGCACTCTGAAGCCTACCTGAAGTATATCGAGGGTTTGAACGCCGACTCCAGCACCGTCAGCAAGTGGGACCAGACTCTGAAAGGTTGAATCTTTAACTGTGTGTTACCTCAAGTGCATTTCTTTGTCACACGTGTTCATTTCTGATATTCTCTTCATGACAGCACAAAGGCGAGACGCTCATTTCACCAAAGAGCAAGAGAGCCGTCTTCCAGCTCATTGGCTGAAAAGCAAAGGAGCCCACACCACAATGGCGGATGCACTGTGGCGTCTGCGTGACTTGATGTTGAGGGACTCGCTAAGCATTTGTCAGGCGTACAATCTGTGACCACAACACTCACTAAACTATCCTTCTACCTGGAAACTAATTGTAGACCCTAGAAGCAATACTTGATAGTCATTCACTATCAATTTTATATTTATTAGCAAGTACAGTACAGGAAGCTTAATAATTGTGTGAATTTGTTTTTATTTTGTACTTTAGTGAATTAAGTTTTTGGTACTATTAAAATGTACTTATAAGAATATTTACATTTACAAGGGCCAGTGGTTGTTATTGTGAAGACTTTAACACTTATTTTCTCTGTTATGATGCTTGATAGTGATGTAACCATTTCACCAAATTATACGTCATTTCCATTGTGCGCAAGCAATTTGCATATCGCAAGACGAGATTTAAGACGAGATTTTGTTTGAAAATGGCGCGACCGTGCAAATGGATGGTTTGAGGACGGCTGAGGATGAATTTGCGGAATTATGCACAGGAAGCTACATCGAACAGAAGAAGAACAGCAAAACAGTCTCCCAACACTGCGTAGATGGCATCAAGGGTTAGGGTTAGGGTTGGGGTTGGGGTTAGTAACCAGAACTTCCAACACAATCAATATATAGCTGGGAGAAATTTCCAAAATTGCCAAAAAGATTGTGCATTATACAAATTTGCACAATCCGGTTGCGCATTTTGCAAATTGCGCCCACTGATTTGCAAAATGTGCACCACACATTATTCAAATATATAGCTGGAAGCAATTTGCAAAAAGATTGCGCATTATACAAATTTGCAAAATGCGGTTGTGCATTTTGCAAATTGCTCCCATTGGTATTGTGCTTACAATAACAGCGCCTGTCCTCATCAGGCTTGCAGTTAAGCTAGAAGCTATCCCAGGGGCCAACACACATACATTGTTTGATATTCTCCATTTAATTTAACATGCGTAGAAGTTTGAGTACTTAGAGAAAACCCACAAATTCACAGGGAGAACATGCAACTTCACCTAGAGATGTTCCAAAAGAGTTGTCGCCTGACTCTCTCCTTATTTGACTATAGCATTGTAGTTTTTTGTGAGGGTATGAAGATGATCCTAATATTTATTAGTATAACATTATTTTAGCTCCACCACCCAGATATATGCCTTACCTGAAACAAACACTTGTCACTAAGCAAAACACCACATTCATTGCAGGAATACGGGTATTTTATTTTGGTGGAACTTCCGATTGCACTGACGTCACTTCCGTTTAGCTGAATGAAGCCGGGGCCATTCTCTTTAGTGTTTGCCCTGTCCCCCCCATCTCTACCTCCCCAACGCCGCATTTTGATTTAAAAACAACATAAATGCAACCTTGAAACTACCATTCACAAACCCAACCGACACAAAGCCGATGTGTCCTATGGAATAGCTACAAAAACTGACCGAAGGAAAAAAGGTGAGGCTTTGTATTTCTCGCAGACTTTTCGAGGCTAACGTAGCAGAGCTAGCAGTTTCATCGTCCGTCCGAGGAGGTAAAGGGGGAAATATTTTCATACTTGCGGGGCCGAAACCATGCCAGCTGCTCTACCCTGAAGGTTGAAAGCTGCAGTTTTTCGAAACGCAATTTTTGCAGTATATTTACTGATGAATGAGAACCGAAGGCAAAGGTCTAAAGTGGATACCAGCGCGGTGCTAGTTAAGCTAGTAGGTTGGCTGTTAGGACAGCAGTAGCGGCCTCAATTTAGTGCTTTTTATGTCCGTTTTTATTAGTATAATCCACGTATTTTCTATTAAATGCATGCATTTACATATATAGAATCACAGTGTAAACTGCAGTTTTGTGTCTAGACGTTCCACTAAATCATTTAAAAAAGTCAAAGTACCAATGATAATCACACACACACACACTAGGTGTGGTGAGATTATCCTCTGCATCCGACCGAGGTGAGGGGAGCAGTGAGCTGCAGCGGTGGCCATGCTCGAGAATCATTTTGGTGATTTAACCCACAATTCCAACCTTTGATGGTGAGTGCCAAGCAGGGAGGTAATGGATCACATTTTCATAGTCTTTGGTATTGTTGTAAGCACAATACCATCCATCCATCCATTTTCTACCGCTTATTCGCCTCTTGGGGTCGCGAGGGGCGCTGGCGTCTATCTCAGCTACTGTCGGGCGGAAGGCGGGGTACACCCTGGACAAATCACCACCTCATCGCAGGGCCAACACAAATAGACAACATTCATACTCACATTCACACACTAGGGCCAATTTAGTGTTGCCAATCAACCTATCCCCAGGTGCATGTCTTTGGAAGTGGGAGGAAGCCGGAGTACCCGGAGGGAACCCACGCATTCACGGGGAGAACATGCAAACTCCACACAGAAAGATCCCAAACCTGGGATTGAACCCAGGACTGCAGGACCTTTGTATTGTGAGGCAGACGCACTAACCCCTCTCCCACCGTGAAGCCCAATACCAATGGGTGCAATCTGCGCAAAGGCATTTTGCAAATTTAATGTCAAATCAAATGTTTATTGGATTCATCACTATACAGTGTACATCCACGACTAAACTCCTGGCTAAAATACTGCCACAACTTGGTTTACTATTTATAAAATGTAATAATGTAGGGTTACCTGGAACCTAAAATAGGCCACCCGGCCTGATTCCACACTTCCCTCGCCAAACACCGTCGTTTCCCAACCCTCACGCTTGGATAAATAGGCTTTGATGCCATCTACGCAGTGTTGGGAGACTGTTTTGCTGTTAGATCGCGTCCAAATTTGCAAAGTGCGCGAGATTGGTGAAATGCTTACAACAGTATAACTCGGCCGGGGTTTGAACTCAACCTACCGGTCTACTGAGCAGGTTTTAAGTGCGATAATTTATGTTCTAATGTAAGCAGGACAAATGTGTATGCTCATTTTTCTGGACAAAAAATTTGACTTGTGAACTCCATATGTGCACCTCAACTAAATGGTAAATGGTTTTACTTTTCTACCCCTTTTTAAGGAGCCCAAAGCGCTTTGACACTATTTCCACATTCACCCATTCACACACACATTCACACACTGATGGCGGGGGTTGCTATGCAAGGCGCTAACCAGGACCCATCAGGACCAAGGGTGAAGTGTCTTGCTCAAGGACACAACGGACGTGACTAGGATGGTAGAAGGTGGGGATTGAACCAGTAACCCTCAGATTGCTGGCGCAGCCACTCTCCCAACTTTGCCACGCTGTCCCAGCTGAGGAAAAAGAAAAATGTTCTTTGTTTGAATGCAGACCTTCATTGTTGACTCTCAACAGTAATGTTTAGAAATGAATTAACTCCCAATCCTGCACTATTTATTCAGAGTTTTCCTGGATCTGCCGCCCCCCCCAAGTCTGGGGATTGTTGGAGGAGTTTTTTTCCCTTTCCATTGTCAACCTAGTGCAGACTTTTGACTGGTGCACCCAGAAACGCCCATATCACCCTTCTATCCAGTCTTCATTGGCTTCCAGTTAAATTCCGCCTTGAGTTTAAGATTTTAGTCCTGACATTCCGTGTGTTGCATGGTGGGGCCCCTCAGTACATCACTGATTTGGCTATGCCCCTACCCCTCAAGGCGCAGCCTCTGGTGTTCAGGCCAGGGTCTTCTAAAGATCCCAAAAACTTGTTTTACAACTTGTTAAGACCTGGCATTCCAGGGTATAGCTCCCAGACTGTGGAACCAATTGCACCATTCCCTCCGTAATCTTGACTTTTTTGAAACTTTTAGGAACCTTTGAAAAATTCTCTTTTTAGTCAAGCTTTTAGTTAATGCATCATTTTTAATCCACTTTGTATCCTTTTTATGAAGTTGCCCCTGTTGTTTTAATTTAATTGATGTTTTACTTTACCTATGTTTTGTACAGCACTTTGTGATTTTATCTGTGAAAAGAGCTGTATTAATACAATTTACTTACTTGCTTGCTTACTTACTTACTTACCTACTCATTTGATGAAGCGTGACATCCAAATGATCCACATCCAGAAATGGCTCAAACCACAAACACCATAAAACTTTGATGCCATCACATGAATGCTGCAAATGTTGAAAAAACACACAAACATATGCATGAGACAACTACTGCAAGTTGACAAAAACATAGTTGGCCAGTCTACCAGTTTCCTGGTAGCCTAGGTAACTTCCTGTTGTCCTGGTTAACTTCTGTTTTGCATATGTCTCACGCAGTTGTTTAGATGCTTGGTGCAAGGGCTGGGCTATTCTTTATTTTTTTCATCCCATTAGATCTCGACTAATATCAAAATTCTGTATATTGTGTTTTAACGTGCCAGTTGTGAGTCAGCTGTACTAAAAATTTAATAAACAAATTGTTAGTTTAAATTGTATGAACATATTGAGGAATTAACAAAACAAATTTAATAAGATGAACCTCTCTGGATAGTCCAGCTTCCTCTCACCTCCATGCATCTGGGGATAGGTTGATTGGCAACACTAAATTGACCCTAGTGTGTGAATGCGAGTATGAATGTTGTCTATTTGTGTTGGCCCTGCAATGAGGTGGAAAATTGTCCAGGGTGTACGTCACCTTCCGCCCGAGTGCAACTGGGAACCGGCTCCAGCACACCCCGTTACCCCAAGAGGGACAAGCGATAGAAAATGGATGGATGGACAAGTAAGTTTTTTAGTCAACGGTAAAATAACTAAACTAATTTACATACTTGGGTTATTCTGCTATGAAATAGAATTTGTAGACATTTTGCAATGTAAACAGCGATTTCAAATGATGATGCTGCATACGCTGTTAACATCATTGCTGCTTGCAAATGTGCAGCTCTTTAATAAAATATAGAGTTCAGATAAAATATTCAATGTTCAAATATTCGTCTGCTGGTCACGGCTATACTGGTAATGCTACATGTGCTAGCAGCATTTGCAATGCAGGCTCTGATCGCAATTTCACACTTTCTGTATAATCACTTAGGCATTAAATTTTCAAATCCATCCATCCATCCATTTTCTACCGGTTGTCCCTTTAGGGGTCGCGGGAATGCTGGAGCCTATCTCAGCTGCATTCGGGCGGGAGGCAATATACACCCTGGACTAGTCACTACCTCATCGCAGGGCCAACACAGATAGACACACTAGGGCCAATTTAGTGTTGCCAATCAACCTATCCCCAGGTGCATGTCTTTGGGGTGGGAGGAAGCCGGAGTACCCAGAGGGAACCCACGCAGTCATGGGAGAACATGCAACTCCACACAGAAAAATCCCGAGCCCGGGATTGAACTCTGGAATACTCAGGACCTTAGTATTGTGAGGCACATGCACTAACCCCTGTACCACCGTGCTGCCCCCACTTTCAAATCATTAAACACATTTGTTCTGTTGTTGTACATAGGGATGGGTACCAAATGCTGTACATTTATAGGTACTGACCAAATTCTGCCCGGTATTGAACAATCTTAGCAGACTCAGCAGGACTGCCCAACAATAATGCTACACATTTTTATGCCAACAAAGCAAGAAGAAAGTGCTCAAACCTACTTTTAGGGTCCAACTTTCAAAATGTGCTAGCTCGATGCCATAGACAGGCTACAGATGAGAATTAGCTATTGGGTGATATCAAACACCTCCAAATTTGTTAAAGTACCAAGGATTGTCTCACACACTAGGTGAAGAAAAATTATTCTCTCCATTTGACCCATCACCCTTGATCACCCCCTGGGAGGTGAGGGGAGCAGTGAGCACCAGCGGTGGCCGAGCCCGGGAATTATTGTTGGTGATTTAACCCCCAATTCCAACCCTTGATACTGAGTGCCAAGCAGGGGGGAAATGGGTCCCATTTTTATAGTCTTTGGTTTGAACTTAAAACCTACCGATATCAGAGCGGACACTAACCAATAGGCCACTGAATTTGTTAATGATAACTACAACTAAGATTCACGTTACAATCCAATAAGTACAATACATGCAGTATAAACACTTTGTAAGACTCAACAAAAGACAAGACTGGCACGTTTAACTGAATGGCAAAGACTACTTTCTGACTAGAGCAACATACTTGGGACAAACTGAAATGAATGCATACTTGCTAATGATACTCAGAAGTGTAAAAATACCAATTCTAACATCCATCCATCCATTTTTTACCGTTTATTCCCTTTGGGGTCGCGGTGGGCGCTGGTGCCTACCTCAGCTACAATCGGGCGGGAGGCGGTGTACACCCTGGACAAGTCCCTACCTCATCGCAGGGCCAACACAGATAGACAGACAACATTCACACTCACATTCACACACTAGGGCCAATTTAGTGTTGCCAATCAACCTTTCCCCAGGTGCATGTCTTTGGAAGTGGGACGTACCTGGAGGGAACCCACGCATTCACGGGGAGGACATGCAAACCCAACACAGAAAGATCCCGAGCCGGGGATTGAACCCAGGACTATTCAGGACCTTCGTATTGTGAGGCAGACGCATATAACCCCTCTTCCACCGTGAAGCCCCCAATTTTAACAAGTGGCCAAAATACATGTTAAATTAAAAAATGTTTCGTGAACAAGCTAACATTTATTAACACGTGGGCCCACACAAGATTACTAAAAATTGGTACCGTTTAGTACCAATATCAATTCCGAAGTACCAGGAATTTGGTACTGTATCAGCTAAAATGTAAAGGGTACCATCCCTAGTCGTGCATCATTTGCACATCGGCTTGCTTTCCTCCACATCACTTTGGTGACACACACGCACAGGTACGATTCAAAATCGTGCCTGACATTTATTTACACGTTTAGCTGCAAGGTTTCTATTTCTGTTTATTTATGCGGCAACGTACAACAGGAAGTGGTGCAGAGAAAAGGTAGACTGATTGCCCGTTGTCACATTTCTGCCATGTTTGATAGAACTAATGTATATTCACAGCTGATCACCTGTAATTCATCACCATTATATAACGGCCCAGCTATAATTTGTTTTTTGCTTTTTTTCAGCATTTTTTTTAAAGTCTGTCAGTGTTTATGTGATTGCAGCAAATGTTTTAAGGTGTTTTTGTTTTTCAAAAACAACACTCTAAAAACTCAAACACTCTGTGAGTGTTTTGGCGTGAACATTGGTGCACTTTTGACCTGTCGGCCATTGATAAGTGTCCTTTTTGACCTGCTCTAAAAATGTATTTGGCTTGATCAGTGCGTATTTTCCCTCATATTTTCTTTTATTATCTTATTTCTCAGCAGTCAAGACTTCACTGCCATTGCTCCTTTCACGTCACAAAGTTGTGATCAAAGCCGTCAGTGATTAGGTCAGAGCGGCGAGAATGTCTCAGCTCCAGTGTCCGGCCAGTCCCATGCCCGCCGCCCCTCCCGCGCTGCAGGTGGGCCAGCCTCAGCCGGGCTACAGCATTCCCTGTGCCACCAGCACACTGGCATCAGAGAGCGCTAGCCAGCCCGTCAGGAGCTCCGCTCTTCCTGCGGGCTCAGCCACGCCCTACAGTACCATCACAGGTGTGTTTGCATGTTCATACATAGGTACACCATCATTATTATTTTTATTGATCATTGTTCATGCTGGCTGACATCTGATTAGTTCACTTTACAAGCAATCCAGTAGAACGTCATTAATTTGTTTTAATAACTGAACAGGCAATGTTTGAAGTCACATTTAAACATCCTCAACTGTCATACTCAGGAACATCTATATCTATATTTACATTACTGTTATTGAAAATACACTTTTGTGTGTTGATCCAATACCAAGTACAGTACTTGCATTACATTAGCATTGTTGGCTGTAAAACTCAAGTGAAGGACAGCAGCCGCACGTCTAGTGGGCGAGATACGCTAAGGCTAACTAGCTCCGTTTGTTTTTTCTCAGTTTGTAGTTTGCACAAAGCACCTAATATGCAATTCCAATCCCTCGCTCCTGCTTGTGACTATTAAAAAGAACTATACAATTCCAGACAGCTCTTCTCTAACTTAGAAATATAGTCAGGTTTTAATATGTCGAGATCTGGTCACACACCTACTTAAGGTAACAGATGTTTATGAGTGACTGTGGTGCTTTTGTCTTCCAGTATCTAACATGGCAAACCCCAAAGAGAAGACCCCCATGTGTTTGGTGAATGAGTTAGCCCGTTTCAACAAGCTCCAGCCTGAATATAAGCTACTGAGTGAGCAAGGACCAGCTCACTCCAAAGTATGTTTGGGAGAAGCTGTGGGGTTCTCCTTCATCTCAAAGCAGACCTTGTGATGATGTCATCTTCTTATGCATTAGATCTTCTCAGTGAGGCTCACACTGGGAGAGCAGCACTGGGATGCAGAGGGGACCAGCATCAAGAAAGCCCAGCATTCCGCTGCTGAATCTGCCCTGGCTGAGACCGTCCTTCCCAAGCCCACCATAAGGACCCCACGTCACACAGGCAAGAACCCAGGTGGGGGGCCGCCCATCGCACTCCTAATACTCTCGTTAAGTTATTGCCGTTGTGTGCTTATTTGCGAACTGCTGTGCTGTCTTCCAGTTGATGGCCTGATGCAAATCATGGAGTTAAACGCATTATGTTCCAAACTAAGTAAAAAGCCTATATATAAACCTTTGGACCCCTACCCGGGGATGAGACCACCAAACATGAATTACGGCGGCCGTATTCCGCCACCTTATCAGCGCTCTATGCAACAGTAAGTTTGTCCCACATGCAGCCATTTACTAGTCCCTGTCAAAAAAGCAAACAAACTGCTTTTTGTTTGTGCAGATACTACTATCCGTTTGCCCCCATGGGACCAATGATGTACCACACGGAACTTTGCATCGGAGGCCAGCAGTTTTTAGGGAAAGGACGCACAAGGCAGCTCGCCAAGCAGGACGCCGCCGTCAGAGCCCTGAAAGTGCTGCAGAAGGAGCCAATATTGCAGCAATTACCAGTGGTGAGAAGAGCACAGTCAGCATTCTCGCTGAGTAAATGAACCGCTATTCATTGGTTTCTCTCTCTGACAGATGAACGGCGAACCCGAGGAAGAGAACCTCAACAAGTCGGAAATCAGCCAAGTGTTTGAAATTGCACTGAAACGCAACTTAGCTGTAAACTTTGAGGTATTACTGAGACATTTATAGTATGTTTTGTATTTGCCTCATAAATGGTGACATCTTGGTCCTTTGCAGGTGTTGAAAGAAGACGGTCCCCCGCATCTGAAGAGCTTTGTTGTGCGCGTCACAGCGGGAGAGTTCTCCGGAGAGGGGGAAGGAAAGAGTAAAAAGATTGCCAAGAAGTTGGCTGCTGGTGCCGTGCTGAGGGACTTGAAGAGGCTACCTCATATACCGAGCGTGGAGAAGACGCTGCCACGCATCAAGAAGAAAACTAAATCCATCATAAAGGTACTTCAAACTGGTTGGCATAAATTGATTTGACTGTAAAAGTTGAATCTTGCAGTTCTTTTCACAATGAAACATTTAACAAAAAAGAAAATGGCAGAATGTAGCTCAAGACTGCAGTCCAAAGATCCTCACACCAGCCAACTATAACATAATAAAGTAACTTAACCATATGACAGGAGGAATATCATCAACCTAAAACAGCTGTTTGGGAAAGTACCAATGCTGCAAAACTGTTGCACATTCACAAAGTCTTAGTATTATTTTCAATACTTTGTCTTGTCTAGTGGCAACATGTCATCTTACAACTACGGAAAGAGTATTGAAATGTCATTTAACGTCATGGCCTAAAAGACTGCATAAACTAAATTCATCTGAATTAATTGATTATTCTATATTTTTATATGAAAATTGGATTGTAAATATTTCGCTCTACGCTATATACCAGGGGTGTCCCGATCTGGTATTGATATTGGTCCACTATCAAGTATATGTATATTACGTTGTTCTCTGAGCAGCTATATACAACTAACCACACATGACCCAAACAAGCTAGACATACGTAGGAAGTGTCCTTTAGTCAATATAAAAAAGTATCAAATACTTATAGTTGCATATTACCTACGGATATAAAGTCTCCAGGGCATAAACTTATCAGAAAGTATCCAGTAACAAACAGGTCCCCATCATACAACTTACTGCGTCATGAGCTTAACGTCATATTGTGGCCACTAAGTGTTGCCAAGATAAACATTTACCACTCCATTTCAACTTAAAAACATCGCAAGTCCATTCCAGATGTTTAATAATTAGTAGCTTAGTGTTTTCATACCTTACAATTGTTCTCTGTTTGACTAATTTTAACTTTATCCTAGAAAAAAATTAAGTATGTATGGTTCTTGCTGATATCATCTCGGGTCAATATCGGAATCAAGCAAAATTTTAGGTTCCAATATTGGTATCATGTTGGAAGTGAAACAGTTTTATGGGGACACTAATGCTTTATACATTAGGCTATTAAAAAATTTCCAATTTTTGCTGCTGCCAACCATTCAAGCAGTAATTTGGTTGGACCTGAATTACTGTTTCCCCCCTCCTGGTTGCAGCCAAGTAGGGCTTTGATCAACACATCATGTGCTAATGTCTACTCAAACAGCTGCAGACCAGTCCAGAATACGGCCAGGGAATGAATCCCATCAGCCGCCTGGCTCAGATCCAGCAGGCCAAGAAGGAGAAGGAGCCCGAGTACAGCATGGTGACGGAGAGAGGCCTGCCGCGCCGTCGGGAGTTTGTCATGCAGGTAAGTCAGCCGCAAGGAAAGCACACACCGCCTGACCTCTAAGGTGTGGCTGCTGCTTTTTACAGGTGTCCGTGTGTGGCCAGGCTGCAGAGGGCATGGGGCCCAGCAAGAAGGTGGCCAAAAGGAACGCGGCGGAGAAAATGTTGGAGCTTCTAGGATATAAAGTGCCTCAACCCCAACCTCCCAAGCCAGCACTTAAAACTGAAGAGAGGGTAATTGTTTGACCTTTTGGTTTGCTCATAAGCAATAATATGGGACATCTATTGTTTGTACTGTTTGTAGACCCCAGTAAAAAAGCCAGGTGATGGACGCAAAGTGACCTTCTTTGAACCAAGCTCTGTAGAGGATGTCCCACTGGGTGAGAAGCAGTTAGAATGTTGCTCTCTTTTGCTTTAGTAACATCTTCTAATGAAATGTTGAAGGGTCCAAAGAGGAAGAGTTCCGCCTGCCTTACTTGAGCCACCAGCAGCTGCCGGCTGGCATCTTGCCCATGGTGCCCGAGGTGGCTCAAGCGGTCGGCGCTTGCCAAGGCAGCCTAGCTAAGGACTTCAGTCAAGCAACAGCCAACCCCGGCAAGGCCATCGTCACTGCCGCCATTGCCAGAGAGCTGCTGTATGCAGGAACATCCCAGACTGCAGAGACCATCCTAAAGAATACCAATACCCTGACCCAGCCGCCGCTTGGGCCCCTCACTAGGCCCTCAGAACAACTGGGCTACCTTGCGTCAGTGCAGGGCCTGCAGGTAACATCTGCGGTCATGCTATGCAATTCTCTTTTGTGTTCAACATTGCCCTCTGTCTCTGCTTACAGGTGGAATACAAAGATTTCCCCAAAAACAATAAGAACGAGTTTGTGTCACTGATTAACTGCTCCTCCCAGCCACCGCTCATCAGCCACGGAATGGGAAAAGATGTAGAATCCTGTCATGATACGGTAGGACAAGTAATCTACCTGCAACACTCCAAGTACTGAACGCTATGAAACTGTAAGCGTTTCTTTACTTCCTCAGGCTGCACTGAATATCCTGAAAATGCTCTCTGAGTTGGACCAGCAGTCAATTGAGCGAACAGGAAATGGACCAGCTTCTGGGTAAACTTCAACTCTGCATATCGTTTAGCCCAATATAAGATGAGGGGAAAGTCTTGTTCTATATAATTATTGATTTCGCCCCTGGCAAGTTTGAGCTTTTTTGTTTTTTTTTGCCTGTAACTCACACACACTCACTGGAGAGATGCAGTTGCGACACAAAAAAGTTGTTGGCACGTTATGTTGCTAATTTTAAAGACATGACCAATCGCAACAAAGTAGACAGGGTCAGGGAGGAAGAGGGATGGGGACCTTTCATTTTCAAATGGTACTGTAACAATTCTCAGTACAGGTACTTTTGTTTGTGTTCATGTGTTAATAAATGTTCATTTGTTTAATATTAATATCTCCTTCTTTATTAAACATTTAACTGTGAGCTTATAATAGTGCTCTCCAGTTATGTTAAGTTTTCCTACACTTCTGAGTGTCATTTGAAAATATGCATTAATTTCCGTTTGTCTGAGGTGTTACCATAATCAGCGATTATTTTGAATGTACCAGTATTGTCTTTTGAGTACTACAACGTGTTTATACCATAGGTATTGTACTTTCTCCACACCAGCTGTTTGTTTGTAATATGCATCTTAGTTGTATTTGTCATTTACACATTTGGAGATGTTGAAAGCACCCTGTAAAATCACTAATGCTAATCAGTAGCATGTGTCATATTCAATTATCATTGAGCTAGGAAGTTTTGAAAATTGGAGCCTTACTTTTTAGTGTTTTCTATCAAGCATGCTTACTTAGGTAGCAATGAAAATTACAACATTACTTAGAGGCATGAATATGCTTGTCTGCCCATAGATATAAGTCAAAAGGTCAGCGTGCTGTAACAGCCATGCGAAGCAACGTGCCAACCTGGCAGCTATCTTAGCAAGGGTCACTTTGCCATTTAAAGTGTCTGTTTGCGACTTGCTCAAAGTTAGGTTTTTTACCAAAAACTAAAAACACCACTGACTATCTAATGTTACCATTAGTGGTTTAACAGAACATGTATTTTTAAAATGTATATTTTTCACAATTACTAATTCTATTGAATAAAAATTGCACATCAGTCCAAGACATTTGTCTGGCGTTCATGCTTGTCGCTCAGTGCTGTCTCTTATACACACTCGGTCCTTTCTCTGGAGGTGGAAATTGAAGCTCTATTGAGGAGAGAGACTGCTCGATGTTCCCGGCAGACCCTCACTATGTTTGGGCCTGCCAGGTCTAACTGGCATCCTACTGCATCATTGGAGCCCACTCAATGATCGGTTGAAAGCGTCGCCCCCTCTTTTCACCCGAGTTTCCAAAACACGAGATCGCAAGTATGATGATACAACCACAAAGTTGATCACGCAACTGCGGCCTAGGGTGTCCTGGTGTCAATTGCATATATGGAGACCCTTGTGTTTTAACGTGGTGTTCATAATGGATAAACTGTGACAAGCAAAAAAGTCCAGTAACAAATCACTACCCGGTTTCGGATCCGGTCGGCCATGCCTCCCAATCACGCCTCTCCAGGTTTCACCGTCGTTGGCAATGTGAGCGTTGAAGTCCCTCAGCAGAACAAGAGAATCATCTGTGGCATCACTCGCCAGCAATCCATGAAGGACGGGTACTCAAAACTACTGTTTAGTGCGTAAGCGAAAAACAACAATCCGTACCTGTCCGCCCACGCAGACGCACAGGGAACCTAATATCTCGTCTACTGGGTTAAACTGCAAGGTACATACTTTGAGCTGTGGGAACACACGTTTTGTCACCCTCGCCCATCACCTCTCACTGCTTGCAACGCCATAGTGGAAGACAGTCCAGCCCTTCTCGGGAAGACTGATACCAAAGCCTCCGCTGTGCGTCGAAATGAGTCTGATTAGAATCAGCCGGAACTTCTCTACCTCAGGCTGCTTCCCTCCAAGCGAGGTGACGTTCAATGTCCCAAGAGCAAGCTTCTGTTGCAGAGGATTGGACCGCCAGGGGCCCTGCCTTCAGCTGCTGCCCAACTTACATGGTAGAGCGTGGCTCATATGGTAGAGCGGTTGACCAGAAACTTCAGGGTTCCTGTTTTGAATTCTATTCACTGCTATTGTGTCCTTGGGCAAGACCCACCTTGCTCCCAGTGCCACCCACTGCACCTGAAATGTGGATAATGGGTTTCTCAATGTGAAGTGCTTTGAGTCCCGAGAGAAACAGTGCTATATTGATATAATTAACTTAATTCACATTGCACCCAATCTCCATGCCTACTCCTATGAGTGGTGAGCCCATTGGGGAGGGGGACCGGCCCAGCCACCATTACCTTGCCATCGAGCCCTACCTAAAGGGTCCCCCCGGTGACCCGCCTCCTAGCGAGGCAAATCTGAGTCCTTGCTTGTATTTCTTTTCATAGAGGTCTTCAAGCTGCTCTGTCGACTTGTTTGTTTTGGCAGACCTTAGCAGGGGGCATTGAAGCCCCAGACAACATCGCTCCTGGGATCATTGGGAAACGCAAACTCATCTACCACGATAAGGTAGCAGTTAAGAGTGGAAGAAATAGGAATCATTCATTATAAATCAAATAATGTCATAGCACAAGCAAAAAAACACTTGCTTATGACCTTCCCAGTACATTTTTCTAAATAATGAGAGCCTTCTATACGTGAAATAATACTATTTAGTCACCTTTTACATTATTTTATTAAGGGCCGTATTAGCATTTGAAAAATACCCAGGTCAGAATTCTGCAACTTCTGTTTTAACCCTGTTCTCTTTCCGTTCTTCCATCCACTGTTTGTCCGTGTCTATTTGCATTTTTTTACTCTCTCTCCTCCTGCCAATTGTGTTAAAAGATCAAAAAGTAAAATTAATGACAGAATGTAATCAACAAAAACAAGCAGTACAAGAGTAAAAGTAAAATTTAGGATGTACAATTCTATTGCTAATATTGTACTTTGGTATGTTGTTTAAGGTGTTAAGTTAGTTCCTTTACGAAGAAAACCCTCCTGGTAATTTTTTAAAGCAAATCATCTGAGCAGAGAAACGTTTTGTTTCTTTAAGATACAAAACGATAATATTACTATGATTATCATTAACCAGACTAATATTCAACAGATGTGCCAAGCAGGAGATGGAGGGCGACCCGCACCTCAAACAGGCTAACTCAAGCACACTGGCCCCGCCCCTGGACGACAGCGTTTAGAGCGTCAGGTTGGCTTGACTGAAAACTTCAAGACACTGTTCTTTGTTGCTTTTAAAATGGCCGCTGTACGCACCATCACGTACATCGTTATTCACACTTAAACAAGATCGATGGAACACTGACTTCCCTCTTTTGATGTTTTTTAATTGTACACGTGATTCTTCTGTAGCTGCATCCTAGCCACAGTTTGAGGCTTTTACTTAGAAGGAAATGAAGTGAAGCGATGAACTGTGAATTATGTTTGCTCTGAGTCGTATTGTTTTTAAGTATTTTGTGTGCTATTAAATCAATCAGTGATGACCTTATCCCTGTCTAGCATGCAGCTGCTCAACTCCTGATTTCATTTAACGACGACACGTTACCGACATGACTGGGAGGAGTGTGTTACTGACTTGTGTGTGACTGTCACTTACATTTGTGTGAAACTTTGTGTTACGGACGTGTGTGGTAACCGTCTGTTACTTACGTGTGTGTGACTGTTACTTACATTTGTGTGTAACTTTGTTACTGATTTGTGTGTGACTGTCACTTACATTTGTGTGAAACTTTGTGTTACAGACGTGTGTGGTAACCGTGTGTTACTAACGAGTGTGTGACTGTCACATTTGTGTGTAACTTTGTTACTGACTTGTGTGTGACTGTGTGTGACTTACGTGTGTTGTTACTGGGAGGAATGTGTTACTGTGTGTTACTGACATGTTTGTCACTGTGTGTTGACTGACGTGTCCAGTAGGGTTGCCAGCCACCCCTTGAAAAACGTAATCCTTCCGTATTTAGAAACAAAATAATTGGTTCAATATCGAGCTGTCAAAGGACGCACTTTGTCCTATATTTGTTTTTTTCCGTTAAAATTAAAAATTGTCTGTAAAATATCAGTACCTTCTTTCGGCTGGCAATAGGTTTCACAGTCTGCTTCAGACTAAGGCAGTGGATGCCAGTGTGACTTATCGCTTACCAAACTCCTTGCCGCTTGACATTTCTGGCATCTATTCTTTTTGCCTTGGCTGCTGTCACTGCCTCACAGGGCGGCAGCTAGCTCATTAGAATTATCTGCCTAGATTCTGGTAATCACACTCCAAATTTTACTTTATGCCACAAGGAAATGTTTTCTTTAAAAAAAAAAAAGGAACAATTGGGGAAATTCAAAGATTGTAGATCGAGGAAGCTACGCCTATCACAATAATGAAGTACATGCTAACAGTAGTCCTTTAACAATGCTGCTCTTTTATTTTTAGTATAACAATGTCCTGTTATCAAAACTGGTTTTATATCTTAAGTTGTTGAACATAAACATGATGTGTCCAGCTTTATGATAGTGACACTCCCAGGAGTCTTAACAGGTAACTGGTAATATGGTAACTCATCAAAGCGTCAAATAATATTTGCTTCATAAGTCTAAGTGTTCAATTCTGACATTATGCTTTTAATTTTGTTGCTTATAGACAATAACCACACTGAGTGGAGATCGCCTTCATAAAGAAAGCACAATTAAAATGTTGCCAGTTTTTGCTTTTTTTTTTGTCAAAGTTCCCATAGTAGTGAACGTTGGAGTCCTGCTCTATCATAAAGCTGCACACTGAATTTATACTGTTTTGAGTTGAGCCGGACAGATGTCTGTTAAAGAGACATGTTTGTTTTTATTCTGTTAAGTTAAGCGGGAACTATTTCTATTTTAGACGTAAAAAAAATTTTATCCTGTTAATTTCGTTATTTTGTACAACAAATTAACTATTGAACAATTTGTTTCCCATGTATTCGTATCAATCCCTAACCTGCACATCTAAATACATTCTGCCTGCAGTCACATAGTATAAAAGTGTGTGTAGATTGTCAGTCATTAAGGCATTTGTAATTCTGAAAGGGTGAATGAATGCAACTCTGAAACGTATTTAACAAGTCCAGTTGCCCCCATTCAAGCTTTATGGATATACAAACTCCTTTCTCACAAATAAAAAGGGCCAAAAGAATTTAGGTCGACCAGCCCCGTAAGATGTACTTTTTTTTTCCAGGTAGTTGGCAGCCCTTTGTCTGTGTGTAACTGACGTGTGTGTGTCTGTGTGTTACTGACAAGTGGAGGGATGGGAATTAGTAATTGAGTTTTCCACTTCTGATTCCACTTGCAATCATGCTTTCAATTCTGATAAATTTCTTTTTCGGTTCTCTTATCGATTCCTTTTTGGAAAAAGATGGGTTACGATCAATTTTGTTTAGTGTAGTGGTAACATGACCCTACAAAGCCAAACGGTGAAGTCTAGAGAGCCATATTATCATACATACATACATACATTAAATAACATTTTGAAAATATAAGAAATAAATATTCTTCTGTATAATTTAGTAAAGTAAAACATGGAAATTACACAAGAATGTAATTTAGTAACGTGATATTAACTAATTACATGCAAAGTGAGAAACGTTGAGCCTTTATTATAATTGTGATGATTATGGCTTACAATTTATGAAAACCTTCATCTGAAAATCTCAAAATATATGTGCTTTCAAAATCTGTAAGCCATGATAATCAAAATGACAACAAAGGCTTGACATATCTCACTTTGCATGTAATGAGTTAATATCACATATGTGTCTAACATTTGAAGTAGAATTGCTCACTTGAATGGACTTTTACAAGATATTCTAATTTTGGAATAGAAATACGGAGTTCCTGCAGTCCTGGGTTCAAATCCAGGCTCGGGATATTTCTGTGTGGAGTTTGCATGTTCTCCCCGTGAATGCGTCAGTTCCCTCCGGGTACTCCTGCTTCCTCCCACCTCCAAAGACATGCACCTGGGGATAGGTTGATTGGCAACACTAAATTGGCCCTAGTGTTTGAATATGAGTGTGAATGTTGTCTGTCTATCTGTGTTGGCCCTGCGATGAGGGAGCGACTTGTCCAGGGTGTACCCCGCCTTCCGCCCGATTGTAGCTGAGATAGGCGCCAGCGCCCCCGCGACCCCGAAAGGGAATAAGCGGTAGGAAATGGATGGATGGACGGTGGGAGGAAAACATGGAACTTTCCTCTGAGTACAATTGGACATTCATCGACCAAAAATTAGGAGTGTCTACTTTTACTACAATTGTGTGTACAAACTTTTTACCACAAACTTAGTCACTGCTCTGTGCAGCCAGTACTCCTCGCCGCAGAGCCAATCACAATCTGTTTCTCGTCATGCTCATGTGAATCAGAAAGCACTCGTTTCAATGTAACAAATAATAGCGCTAACATGATAGGCGTTGTCAGTACCTGTTGTATTCAGATGGCATGCTAGCCTTACTGCTTTTGGGGTGAGATCGGAGCGGTTCAAAAACGCAACATTAATTTTATAGTTGGAGCATGCGGTGCTCAACTGTTTCAGTATATTGCTCGTATGTCCTTCTCTTAATGAAGTTCCAGCTTTGCAATTATTACATGTAGCGTTGTTCCGATAGTTTGTTGTAAATTATAGCCAAACTTTGGAGTATGTCCACGGCCTGGTCACCATGTTGCTGTCTGATGTCTCTACGCACTTTGCGTAATGTCGTTCCCGCCCACAGGAATCCTTCAGAGAATTGTTTGAAAAAATGGCAAGCGATTCCACGGAATTGATACACTGGAAATCAGTTCTGAACAAGAACTAGTTTTTGATTCCCATCCCTAGACGTGTGTGTAACTGTTACATGTGTAGTGTAACATAAAAAGTGTGATACTGACATTTGTGTGGTAACTGTTTCTGACGTGTGTGTTACTGACACGTGTTGTAACTCTTACGTGTGTGACTGTATGTTGATGACGTGTGTTACTTACATGTGTGTAACTGTGTTACTGACACGTGTGTTGTAACGTGAGTTGTTTCACCTTTCTTCCTTCATGTCGGCCTCTTGTCTTGGACTGATCCTCGTGGTAATTAAACCTGCGTGCTGTACAAACCAACACTTGTAGTATGTCATTTTTTTTCGAAGCATGTTTCATTCTTTATGTCAAGTCCAACACTCTTGATTTTTGTAAAAGTATATGAAGATAGTTGAAGGAGCAGAAATCAAAGGTCAGGTAAAGGTAAACTGCTTTTTTTACTCTGAATTTGATGACTGGGTGGTGGTCCCTCTCTTTAAGAAGGGGGAACGGAGGGTGTGTTCCAACTATCGTGGGATCACACTCCTCAGCCTTCCCGGTAAGGTTTATTCAGGTGTACTGGAGAGGAGGCTACGCCGGATAGTCGAACCTCGGATTCAGGAGGAACAGTGTGGTTTTCGTCCTGGTCGTGGAACCGTGGACCAGCTCTATACTCTCGGCAGGGTTCTTGAGGGTGCATGGGAGTTTGCCCAACCAGTCTACATGTGCTTTGTGGACTTGGAGAAGGCATTCGACCGTGTCCCTCGGGAAGTCCTGTGGGGAGTGCTCAGAGAGTATGGGGTACCGAACTGTCTTATTGTGGCAGTCCGCTCCCTGTATGATCAGTGCCAGAGCTTGGTCCGCATTGCTGGCAGTAAGTCGGACACGTTTCCAGTGAGGGTTGGACTCCGCCAAGGCTGTCCTTTGTCACCGATTCTGTTCATAACTTTTATGGACAGAATTTCTAGGCGCAGCCAAGGCGTTGAGGGGATCCGGTTTGGTGGCCACGGGATTAGATCTCTGCTTTTTGCAGGTGATGTAGTCCTGATGGCTACATCTGGCCGGGATCTTCAGCTCTCACTGGATCGGTTCGCAGCCGAGTGTGAAGCGACCGGAATGAGAATCAGCACCTCCAAGTCCGAGTCCATGGTTCTCGCCCGGAAAAGGGTGGAGTGCCATCTCCGGGTTGGGGAGGAGACCCTGCCCCAAGTGGAGGAGTTCAAGTACCTAGGAGTCTTGTTCACGAGTGGGGGAAGAGTGGATCGTGAGATCGACAGGCGGATCGGTGCGGCGTCTACAGTAATGCGGACGTTGTATCGATCCGTTGTGGTGAAGAAGGAGCTGAGCCAGAAGGCAAAGCTCTCAATTTACCGGTCGATCTACGTTCCCATCCTCACCTATGGTCATGAGCTCTGGGTCATGACCGAAAGGATAAGATCACGGGTACAAGCGGCCGAAATGAGTTTCCTCCGCAGGGTGGCGGGGCTCTCCCTTAGAGATAGGGTGAGAAGCTCTGCCATCCGAGAGGAGCTCAACGTAAAGCCGCTGCTCCTCCACATCGAGAGGAGCCAGATGAGGTGGTTCGGGCATCTGGTCAGGATGCCACCCGAACGCCTCCCTAGGGAGGTGTTTAGGGCACGTCCAGCTGGTAGGAGGCCACGGGGAAGACCCAGGACACGTTGGGAAGACTATGTCTCCCGGCTGGCCTGGGAACGCCTCGGGATCCCCCGGGAAGAGCTAGACGAAGTGGCTGGAGAGAGGGAAGTCTGGGCTTCCCTGCTTAGGCTGCTGCCCCCGCGACCCGACCTCGGATAAGCGGAAGATGATGAATGAATGAATTGATGACTGTTTTAAAATCAAATAGAATCATTGAATGTTCTGAACTCATGTTTCAAACTCATGTTTCAAAGCACTTGTATGTGAATGTAACATACTGTATCCAACTGTTGTCTTGATTGTCTTTTTCCATTGGCCAGCAAGTAGTTAAGAATGGGACAACTGCGCCTTTGCTGGTTTCTGCCAAGTAGTGGACATTATCAAATATTGATTGTAAACAACTCCCAACAAGAACCTGAATAACCGATTCGAATACAAATCGCGATTCTCACGTTGAGCGATTCAGAATCGATTATCCTTTTTTTTTTTTTTAAATCGATTTTACTTTTTTTTTTATCAATCCAACAAACCAATACACAGCAATACCATAACAATGCGATTCAATTCCAAAACCAAACCTGACCCAGCAACACTCAAAACTGCAATAAACAGCAATTGAGAGGAGACACAAACACGACACAGAACAAACCAAAAGTAGTGAAACAAAAATCAATATTGTCAACAGCAGTATCAATATTAGTTATAATTTCAGCATAGCAGTGATTAAAAATCCCTCATTGTCATTATCATTAGACATTTATAAAAATAAAAAGAACAATAGTGTCACAGTGGCTTACACTTGCATCGCTTCTCATAAGCTTGACAACACACTGTCCAATGTTTTCACAAAGATAAAATAAGTCATATTTTTGTTTCGTTTAGTATTTAAAACAAATTTACATTATTGCAATCAGTTGATAAAACATTGTCCTTTACAATTATAAAAGCTTTAAAAAAAAAAAAAAATCTACTATGCTAGCATGTCAGCAGACTGGGGTAGATCCTGCTGAAATCCTATGTATTGAATGAATACAGAATTGTTTTGAATTGTAAAAATATCGTTTTTCAATCGGGAATCGCATTGAATCGGAAAAATCGATATATAATCGAATCACGACTCCCAAGAATCGATACTGAATCGAATCGTGAGACACCTAAAGATTCGCAGCCCTAATATATATGTGTGTATATATAAATATATATATATATATGTATTTATGTGTGTATATATATATATGTGTGTGTGTATGTATATATACACGTGTGTGTGTGTGTGTATGCATATATATATATATATATATGTGTGCGTGTGTATATATATATGTGTGTATATACACACACGCATATATATACACACATATACACATTTGTATATACATATATATATATACACACACACACACATATATATATATGTGTATATATTTATATGTATATGTATATATATAAATACACACATATATAAAATATGTATGTATCAGTGACGTGCGGTAAACTATACACCAGGTGAGGCAATTATACTTTTGGAGTTTACTTAAATTCATATGAGCAGTTCTAACCATTGTTGATTTAGGTTGCACATTGGAATAACAGGAAAACGAAAGGGAGTAAGTCAATTTCATAAAAACGTTATAATTATTTTATAATTTGACAAATGGGACCAAAAAGTATTTGACAAAGTTCTTATTAAATACTTTTTGGTCCCATTTTCTTTTAACAAAATAAATCAAGTATTATGAGTGTATCTTACCTTTCTGTATTTGTACCTGAAGCAGCAATAACACCCACAAACGCTGCCTTACTCTAATAAAAGTGCCATGTTTTTTATAAATATTTAAAAAAAAGAAAAAAGTCTGGCTTCCGCTGGAGAGACATGTGTCTGCTAGCTCTAGTGCCCCCATTTCTCCCATTGTGGCGAGTCAGATTACTGCTGAGGCATTGAACAATATATCACCCCCTACTTTGAGGCAGAGGTACTTGCTTCCTCATTTCCTGCCTTTTCTCCGTGGCGTCAAGGACGCGCCCCCTCTCAAGCACACGCTCAATACACTTTGTGTGTAGCTGTGGAGGCACCACCTGTGTCTGCCTCACTTCTGGTGATCAGGAAACACAGAATTTCTGCGATTTTGACCATGAAAATTATCCAAATATACAGGAACCACACCAAAATCACATAGAAAGCATTGACTAAAAGAGAAATATTCAACCCTATTTTATTACTCTGTTTTTGTGAACATCTCATAGTTAAGCCTGGTGGCGAGGTGAGGCACTGCCTCACTTGCCTCCCCTGACCGCACGTCACTGGTATGTATATATTTATATATATGTATGTACAGTATGTATGCATGTACATATATATATATATATATATGTATGTTTATATATGTGTATATATATATATATATATATATATGTATGTGTGTGTGTGTGTCATATATTTCATATACACATAGTACATTTCTGGATGACTACCGCTTGCTTTTTGAACTTTCGCTTCCCGAAAATCATTTTATGATCTAAAGTTAGTTTTTACTATAGAAGTCATCGTGAAATTGTGAGGTCACATTGAGTTTAATATTTCATTGGACAAAGTTGTTTCACAATAACAGTTTTTAAAGGTATAAACTGCAGCACAGGACCAATGTAACTTATGTCTTGAAGTATTAATGTATTAATTTCTACCTAACATGCTTGCAATTAACTTCCCACCCTCTTAGCAGTGTTTTTAAATAAATGTCTGGACAACATTTATAGTGATCTGTTTTTTGAATTAAATGTCTTCTGTTCTTTTATGCGAGCAAGTTTCCACCGTTTGACATCAGTTTCTTCCTGGCATCAATGAAGGGATACATGCACTTGTCCGACCCCATGAAACGATACGTAACCACGTTGGATTCCCATGGCAACAACCTGGAAGAGAACACTTGCTATGAGCATCATTCTGTGACTAAAAGCAGGTTGCTGGACATACGCTCTGCAGAGGAATGGCAGATATGTGAGGCGCGGGATGCAGACGAGTGGCTGGTCGATCAGGATGGCGTTCATGGCTTGTTCCACGCAGTACTGAGGCTCCAGAGGGGGCAGAATGAGCTCCACCTCCTCCCTGGTACACCAAGTCATTTTGTTAACTTCAAAACCATTCCTGTCGGGCTACGTTGTGATCATCTATTCCCAGATATTTCTAGTTCTTTGGCCAACATACCTTATCTTGCAGCCTTCAAACATGCCCGTGTCCACGATGTAAGGACACACAAGCGTCGTCTTAACGCCCTCCAACTCCTCAGCCAGCAGTTCGTGAGCCAGAGACTCGTGAAAACCCACAGCAGCAAACTTACTGGCACAGTAGTCCTGGCTCACACACACACAACACACATTAATGAACAATATTGGTCATTCTTACACATTGTTAACTTTTGCAGTGCTGCATCACCTCCACACAAGCTGTGCTGAAGAGGCCAAGCACGCTGGCGATGGTCACAACGTGGCCGTGGTTCTGGGCTTTCATCTGAGGCAGGAAGGCCTTCACTGTCTGGTATACAAACACACACACTCTCCTACTTAGGCCACCTTTGGGGTCATGGGACAAAATACCTTTTTGTGAGTGTTATGCAACCAGGAGAGTTGACACTATAGTCAAACACAGTCAGAATGTGTATTATGTTGTAACACAAATTTCCACTTTTTTCCACCAGTGTGCAAAACTTCACATACACTGGAGATTGAGACTGGGGTACACACTCACAAAATCTAAAAACAGTCACTTTTAGGGACTTGGGCAATAGTTTAAGCATGAAGAATATCGAGGATCAAATGGGACAAAAAATAAATATATAAATCTTTAAATAATTACCAAAATGCGTCAAATTAGGACATAAATAAATGTTATGTCGGGCAGAACGTTGGAACAGGGGTTAGCGCGTCTGCCTCACAATACGAAGGTCCTGAGTAGTCCTGGGTTCAATCCCGGGCTCGGGATCTTTCTGTGTGGAGTTTGCATTTCCTCCCCGCAGTGGGTTCCCTCCGGGTACTCCGGCTTCCTCCCACTTAAGACATGCACCTGGGGATAGGTTGATTGGCAACCCTAAATTGGTCCTAGTGTGTGAATGTGAGTGTGTCTATCTGTGTTGGCCCTGCGATGAGGTGGCGACTTGTCCAGGTTGTACTCTGCCTTCCGCCCAGTTGTAACTGAAATAAGCACCAGCGCCACCCGCTACTCCGAAGCGAATAAGCGGTAAAAATGGATGGATGGATAAATGTTATATCATGAATTAATTCAAACAATATTTTTTAGTTTAAATAATTATTTTACAATTATTTAATACATCTATTAAATATTTTCATGTTTTAACAACTTTTTTAGATGTAATAAATATTAATTATTTCACACTTTAAGTAAATTATTGATTTCATCCATGGTGTACCACGCCTTCCGTCTGAATGCAGCTGAGACAGGCTCCAGCACCCCTCGCGACCCCAATAGGGATATGCGGTAGAAAATGGATGGATGGATTATTGTATTATACAATCAATTACTTCATGGTTTAACATGAATTTCTTCTGTCAAAGTCCGCCATCTAAGTTAGTGAGCAGGGCTAGCAGGAGTATAATCCAGTCATTGCTCTGGAACAGAATCATGGTGTTTAAGGAGAAAATACTTTTATACTTGTTGGTGAGTTCCTTACATCCATTTTTTACCGATTATCCTGTTCGGGGTCGCGGGGGGTGCTGGAGCCTATCTCAGCAGCATTCGGACGGAAGGCGGTGTACACCCTGGACAAGTCGCCATCTCATCACAGAGCCAACACAGATAGACAGACAACATTCACACTCACATTCACACAATAGGGCCAATTTAGTGTTGCTGGTTTGTATTTTAGATCTGTGGAGACATGCACCTGGGGATAGGTTGATTGGCAACACTAAATTGGCCCTAGAGTGTGAATGTGAGTGTGAATGTTGTCTGTCTATCTGTGTTGGCCCTGCGATGAGGTGGCGACTTGTCCAGGGTGTAAACCACCTTCCGCCCGATTGTAGCTGAGATAGGCGCCAGCGCCCCCCGCGATCCCAAAAGGGAATAAGCGGTAGGAAATGGATGGATGGATGGATGGAGTATGTAGAAGAAATACCTGCTGACTCAGAGCTTGTAGAATTTAGAGTAGTTCATTACAGTTTTCAGCGTTATATACCCAGTTTTAGACCAAGATATCCACAAGTATTCCTGCTCTTCTCTGGAGGAAGTTCCACAGACAAGTGGAAATGCTAAGTAACCAATCAGTTGTTAGGACCCGCTCACTGACTTAGAGTTTGACAGATATTTAATTTAAATAAATCATGAAATAATTGAAACATGACATGATTAATTAAATAGTTAAATATAATTTTACAATCATTTCATTAACAACAGCTATTTATCTCATTCTAATTTGAAATAATTAATGACACATTTAATTCAGTATTTAAAAATGTAGTTATTTCATTCCGTCCCATCTGACCCTCCATAGTAGAATATGATTCTGATTTTATTCCGATTGGAAAGCTGAAAAAAAAGATGTATACAGAACAATGTCTTATGATTTTCTCTGCACGCACACACAAACACAAACACACGTAAGTCGCATTCGAAAGTTATCTAACCAATGTTGTTGGACGTGAAGGAAGCTTTTGTCTTAGCGGGATTGAAATCGACGCGGTGAAGGGGATAAAAGTGGCATTTTTTAGCAACAATAATACTTTGTGTCAGCAGCAGATGATGAAAATGTATTTAGTCATGCATGTACCTTGGAAAACATTCAATATAGGCGACATTTGAAAGGAAAAGTAGTATCAGAAGTATGCAGTAAGCATCACCTTGTCAAAATTGATTACCGACTGTAGTTTTTATGGTTGGACCAGCCTGGACACCTGTCATTTTGTGTTAGCTGTAACATTACTTTTAAATCATCTTTACTTTTCTATTTTGTTTATCAGTTTTAACCAACATGGCCCAAAATACTGAACAGTACTGTAAAAAATAAGTATTGTTGTGTTATGTTGTTTTTTTCGTGCTACTATTACACAATGATAGTACAAGTCAAACAATGTATTTCTTAAAATATTTATCACAAATATCCATTTAATATATCATGTAAATGTAACATAACATTTAAGTAGTTTTTTTTACTATGTCGATTAATTTAAATGTTATTGTACATTAAAATTGTAATATTTTATGACATGTTTATTTATTTTAAAGTTGAATAAAACATGTTTTTGCAAATGATCACTATTGTTAATATATCCTTTGTATGTACTTAACAACTATACAGTATATTATTATTTACACAAAAAGAAGCCTGGATATTTCAAATAGTACATGTTTAAAATGTAATATACAGGGTGTCCGCCAAAAAATTACATAATTTCTGTTATATTTAAATTTAAATCCCTAATAGAAATACGATGAATGAATTATAAATTTTACATGAACTGCATATTGAATAACATTTGCAATGCATATTTTGAATAACTAGATATTTGTACAGTTTTTCTCAAAGAATTGATGTGGCATTAAAAGAGTACTATATATGTTATTTTGCAACAGGATTGAAGTGAGAAGACCAACCCAGAAAAGCGCGTGACAGTTGACTCTCAAAGTCCTCTCGATGAGCTCATCAGGACAGTCCAGCACGTTGTGTCCAGCCACCACTCCAGCGTTGTTGATCAGCACGGTGACGTCTCGACCCAGGTCCTTCCTTACCAGGTCGGCATGGCGATACACGTCCTCCCTCTTTGTCACATCCACCGTGTAAGTGTGCACGTCGCCGCCCATACCGCGCACCAGCTCAGCCGTTCGCTCGTTGGACGTGGCGTCAATGTCCCAGAGCACCACTTCGGCGCCTCGCTTACTAAACTCCTTGGCGAAGAGGCGACCGAGGCCGCCTCCTGATCCGGTGATCAGCACCAGCTCGCCTTCGATACACTTGATGCGCGGGCGGAGGACGGCCCGCAGGCTGTTGCGCAGAATGAAGTAGATGACGTCCAGCAGCATCATCTGGAGGTCCATGAAGAAGATCATAATGGCTGCTAAATGGTGAGATCACACGTTCGTTAGGCTCACTGCCTCCTTCGCAGCTTTTTAAACTCTCGCAGATTAGAGGAAATACTTTGAGCTGCGCTAAGCTGCCAGTTGGAACACAAACACTCTTTATGTGCACCTGAAAAATACACACAATATTCAACTTAAATGTGCTTTGGAGTAGTCTGTGTACAGCTTGTTTAGGTGAACAAGCATTACTGTAAACACAAGACAATTGTCAAGCGTGGTGGTGGTAGTATCGTCATGGTGTGCATGAGTGCTGGCTGCACTGGGTAGCTGTGATTCATTGATGAATTCCAACATTAGGAATCCAAACACACTTTCCACAGAAAGTGTCTTACTGAGAGAAAGGAAGTTGAAGGTGCCCACCATATATGAATAATGACGAGACGCTTCACAATATATTAAAAACCCCGTTTCTATATGAGTTGGGAAATTGTGTGAGAAGTAAATATAAACGGAATACAGTGATTTGCAAACCCCTTTGAACCCATATTCAATTGAATGCACTACAAAGACAAGATATCTGATGTTCAAACTCATAAACTTTGTTTTTTTTTGCAAATAATAATCAACTTAGAATTTCATGGCTGCAACACGTGCCATAGTAGTTGGGAAAGGGCATGTTCACCACTGCGTTACATCACATTTTCTTTGAACAACACTCAATAAACGTTTGGGAACCGAGGAAACTAATTGTTGAAGCTTTGAAAGCGGAATTCTTTCCCATTCTTGTCTTATGTAGAGCTTCAGTCGTTCAACAGTCCGGGGACTCCGCTGTCGTATTTTACGCTTCATAATGCACCACACATTTTCGATGGGAGACATGTCTGGACTGCAAGCGGGCCAGGAAAGTACCCGCACTCTTTTACTACGAAGCCACGCTGTTGTAACACGTGGCTTGGCATTGTTTTGCTGAAATAAGCAGGGGCGTCCATGATAACGTTGCTTGGATGACAACATATGTTGCTCCAAAACCTGTATGGACCATTCAGCATTAATGATGCCTTCACAGATGTGTAAGTTACCCATGCCTTGGGCACTAATGCACCCCCATACCACTAGAGATGTTGGCTTTTGAACTTTGCACCTATAAAATCCGGATGGTTATTTTCCTCTTTGTTCCGGAGGACACCACGTCCACAGTTTCCAAATATAATTTGAAATGTGGACTCGTCAGACCACAGAACGCTTTTCCACTTTGCATCAGTCCATCTTAGATGATTTCGAGCCCAGCAAAGCTGGCGGCGTTCCTGGGTGTTGTTGATAAATGGCTTACGCTTTGCATAGTAGAGTTTTAACTTGCACTTACAGATGTGGCGACCAACTGCATCTACTGACAGTGGTTTTATGAAGTGTTCCTGAGCCCATGTGGTGATATGTTTTACACACTGATGTCGGTTTTTGATGCAGTACCACCTGAGGGATGAAAGGTCCGTAATATCATTGCTTACGTGCAGTGATTTCTCCAGATTCTCTGAACCTTTTGACGATTTTACGGACCGTAGATGGTAAAATCCCTAAATTCCTTGCAATAGCTCATTGAGAAATGTTTTTCTAAAACTGTTCGACAATTTGCTTACAAATTGGTGACCCTCACCCCATCCCTGTTTGTGAATTACTTAGCATTTCATGGAAGCTGCTTTTATACCCAATCATGGCACCCACCTGTTCCCAATTAGCCTGCACACCTGTGAGATGTTCCAAATTAATGTTTGATGAGCATTCCTCAACTTTATCAGTATTTATTGCCACCATTCCCAACCTCTTTTTTACGTGTTGCTGGCATCAAATTCTAAAGTTAATGATTATTTGCAAAAAAAATGTTTATGAGTTTGAACATCAAATATGTTGTCTTAGTAGAATATTCAACGGAATATGGATTGAAAATGATTTGCAAATCATTGTATTCCGTTTATATTCACATCTAACACAATTTCTTAACTCATATGGAAACGGGGTTTGTGATATTTAAAGCCCTTTTCTACTAACTTGACTCTCGCCATATCCTTGTACTTCGCTGATCTTCACACAAGGATCTGGGCTGGAGGGCATCGCAAACTCCTTCAAAATAGCAAAAAATAATGAACCAATCAGGATCGCTGGGCGGGATACCATAGATGTGACGTAGCGCCGAAGCGACTATTTGGAGCGAGTATGCGTGTGCTGACATTGATTCTGCTATTGCAACTGTTTTGCGACATCGATCGTCTACTGACATTGCTGTGTTGTTTCAGTAAAAGTTCTCTAACTTTTCGCTCTGTCGTTATCCAATATGTCGGCTGTTCTGCTCTCATCAGCGTCACGAGTTGACTTCGATGTCAGTGGTTGAAGTAGCACATCATTCAAGATAACGGACAAGTAGTTTATCCAATCACATACAATGATTTTTTTTACAAGTCCCCGCCTTCTGAAATAGATCTCCAATTGAGAACTCCCAGATCCTTGTGTGGAGCTCAGCGAACTACAAAGATGTGGCGAGTCAGGTTACTTTTCTGCCCCGTCAGTGATGAAAATGTAAAAATGTTTTTAAACCGTTCCATATCAGGTTAGTTGTCTCAGGAAGGTATGCAAATGTACGTATTGATTATGTGATATGTTGTTTACATAATTTGAAAAATTAATTTCCCATGGATTTGTTATTGAAAAAAATATGCATCTAATTAAATTAAAGTTTGATTAAAATTATTTCTGCTTAGCTTATTAAGAGTATGTGTGGATGTGTGCATGTATGAAGGGTCTGCGTGAGCAAAGTATGATTGTCAAATGTGATTTTACCCAGAAATTCAATAAAATATGTTTGGAAAAAAAAGTATGTGTGAGACACAAGCTAAAGGTCTCAATAGGTTGCTTGTATTGTACAGATTAAGCTTTTTACTGTAAAGCTGTGTGGTATTGAACACACCAAGAAGGCTGCTTATGGGAGGATCAAGTGTTTGAAACACTAACCCTTTGTTTCCTGCACACTTTAGGCTTGTTAGTCCAACTCTTTCATGCTTAACTGTTTTATGTCAGTAATATTTTATCTTATCCTCTTGTTTCTTATTTGGTAATCGTATCACATCAAATTAAAATGTCCGTAATTGTCTATAAAAACATAGTTAATACATATATATATATATATATATATATATAGTTATATATATATATAGACTTTATATATACAACTATATATATATATATAACTATATATAACATATATAACAATACATATAACTATATATATAGTTTTATATATATAGTTTTATAAATAACCATATATGTTATAGTTATATATATGTACATATGTATATGTATATATATGTATATACAGTATATATATATGTTATAGTATGTTTTATACATATATATACATATATATATATATATATATATATATATATATATATATAATATATATATATATATATATATATATATATATATATATATATACATACATATATACATACAGTGGGGCAAAAAAGTATTTAGTCAGCCACAGATTTTGCAAGTTTTCCCACTTAAAATGATGACAGAGGTCTGTAAATTTCATCATAGGTACACTTCAACTATGACGGACAGAATATGGGAAAATCCAGGAAATCACATTGTAAGGAATTTTAAATAATTTATTTGTAAATTATGGTGGAAAATAAATATTTGGTCAACCATTTAAAAGCTCTCACTGATGGAAGGAGGTTTTGGCTCAAAATCTCACGATACGTAGCCCCATTCATTCTTTCCTTAACACGGATCAATCCATCCATCCATTTTTTACTGCTTATTCCCTTTGGGGTTGCAGGGGGCGCTGGTGCCTATCTCAGCTAGAATCGGGCGGAAGGCGGGGTACACCCTGGACAAGGCGCTGCTAATCGCAGGGCCAACACAGATAGACAGACAACATTCACACTCACATTCACACACTAGGGCCAATTTAGTGTTGCCAATCAACCTATCCCCAGGTGCATGTCTTTGGAATTGGGAGGAAGCCGGAGTAACCGGAGGGAACCCACGCAGTTACGGGGAGAACACGCAAACTCCACACAGAAAGATCCCGAGCCCGGAATTGAACCCAGGACTACTCAGGACCTTTGTATTGTGAGGCAGACGCACTAGCACATCTTCTCATTCTATGTGTTTTTCTTTATTTTCATGACTATTTAGATTGTAGATTGGCACTGAAGGAATTAAAATTGTGAATGAACACATGTGGGGTTATGTACTTAACAAAAAAGGTGAAATAACTGAAAACAGGTTTCATATTCTAGTTTCTTCAATTATATATATATATATATATATATATATATATATATATATATATATATATATATATATATATATATATTAATGGTGTTCCTTTCAGTCCAATATCATAAAAAACAAAGCTGTGCAAAGCTGGACAGCCAGTTGACATCTAAATGTACTCCAATAAGAACACCGGGTTGGTCTTTCCTTAAATTTTAGTCAAGTCTTTTAACAATTGTAAACATTGTATGTTAAAGGCTAATATGAGCTAGCAGGTACACAACAGCTAAGCACGCAGCAGCACACAAGCTAGACAAACATAATATTTTAACAAGATTGCAGCACATTTGTCAAAACGAATTTGAAACTAATTATAGTCGGATATTACTTACACATACAAATTTCTCCAAGGTAGAAACGAATTAGAAGGTATGCAGTAACAAACGTGCCCGCACCATTCAACTTAATGTTATTGAATATAGTGACCACCAAACTACAGACCATTGGAGTGTATAGTTTGTGTGTAAACGTCACATTTTGTAACATGTTTTACACGTACACAATCTGATCTTTAAATCTTCTTAAGTCTTGTTTTTAATTGGAATTATTGTGTATTTGAGATGATCTTCATGACCAAAGGATGGATGAAGCACCTGAGGGAGGCTCAACAGGTGTGTGTATGAGTTACTGCCAGTCACATGTGCAGGTGACAGAGGACTAACAGGTGAGCGTAATGACCAAATATGGGCAAGGAAGCACAACAAACAAATATGACTCAAACTGCAACATCTCTGGAGACTCAAATAACATGACAGTACAATTTATTATCAAGCTTTATAGTTTTATGCAATTTATTTTTGTCCATCTATTTTGTATTTAATAGTGAACACTACTTTGGTGTGTGATTTTGCAATGTCATTAATATTGCTTGTTGGCAGGTCTAACATTTGTGATAATATGTTAGTTAAATCATTTAAATGTATTTTTTCCCCTGGTATGTTGACTACTTAAACATAATGGCTGGACACATCATTATTTAGAAACGGTATATGATGGTCAGAACAAAAAAGGAAATTAAATTGTCAAAAAGTTTATCATCCCCCAAATTATTTTAAAGTTGTAATGTTACACAACTAGGCTGTATTGCTTTTGTAAGAAAGCTTTTATACCTACAAAATGTAACAATTATTTTTTTGAGCTATTGCAATAATACAATTTATCAATCCATCCATCTATTTTCTACCCCTTGGTCCTCTCGGGGTTGGGGGGGGGGGGGGGGGGGGCAGATGGCTGTAGCCTATCCCAGCTGCATTTGGGTGGAAGGCCGAGTACACCCTGGACAAGTCGCCACCTCATCACAACTATCCATCCATCCATTTTGTACAGCTTGTCCTTTTTGGGATCTCGGGGGATGCTACAGCCTACCCCAGCTGCATTCGTACACCCTGGACAAGTCGCCACCTCATCACAACTATAATTTATCTAATTTGTTTATGTTTTAAAGTTTTATACTTTCTTGAACACATTTCAAATTTTTTAGTTTGCTATACTGCAAGGATTAAAACTATTAGTTATATTATTAAAGTAATACATCTTTATTTTTAGTAGTAATATTGCAATAACAAAACTGTCATATGATTGAGATGAGGTGGCGACTTGTTCAGGTTGTACACTGCCTTCCGCCTGAGTGTAGCTGGGATAGGCACCAGCTACTTTGAGAGGGACAAGTGGTAGAAAATGGATGGATGAACAGACGAACATTTGACTTCCACTAGATCAGTGGTTCTCAAATGAGGGTACGTGTACCCCTGGGGGTACTTGAAGGTATGCTAAGGGGTACATGAGATTTAAAAAAAAAAAATTCTAAAAATAGCAACAATTCAAAAATCCTTTATACATATATTTATTGAAAAATAGCAACAATTCAAAAATCGTTTAAAAATATATTTTTGGAATAATGCTTCAACAAAATATGAATGTAAGTTCATAAACTGTGAAAAGAAATGCAACAAAGCAATATTCAGTGTTGACAGCTAGATTTTTTGTGGACATGTTCCATAAATATTGATGTTAAAGATTTCTTTTTTTGTGAAGAAATGTTGAGAATTAAGTTCATGAATCCAGATGGATCTCTATTACAATCCCCAAAGAGGGCACTTTAAGTTGATAATTACTTCTATGTGTAGAAATCTTTATTTATAATTTAATCACTTGTTACTTTTCAACAAGTTTTTAGTTATTTTTATATCTTTTTTTCCAAATAGTTCAAGAAAGACCACTACAAATGAGCAATATTTTGCACTGTTATACAATTTAATAAATCAGAAACGGATGACATAGTGCTGTATTTTACTTCTTTATCTCTCTTTTTTTTAACCAAAAATGCTTCGCTCTGATTAAGGGAGTACTTGAATTAAAAAAGTGTTCACAGGGGGTACATCACTGAAAAAAGGTTGAGTACCACTGCACTAGATGGTGACAATCTTGCGGCTCAGAATGTTGAAGCAGTCCTTCACCCGCCCAGCAGGAGGCAGCATCTCAGTGGTTTCTGTCCCAATGACCTTACCTTCGTCTCCATGACCACCCTCTTCCTCCTCATGGTGCAGGAATTCATTGTCATTGTTGCCAAGACAACAAAGAAAGTCAGACGTGGCCGATGAAAATGTAAAGTGATCTGCTTTATTTCGTCGGGAGGAGAAATAGAAACATTTGAGGACGTTGACACACTTTTTAAGTTCCTTACAAGACAAGATGGCGCCGTGTGAGTCATCAGCGGCCACAACAATACGACATGCAGCAACAACACATTGATACACAAACTACAGCATAGAAAGTCAACGGGTAGAAATGTATTGTCTTGGTTTGTACAAAACAGAAAAGCTGGGACCTACAAACAACATTTTAGAAGAGTTTTCTTCCATCTTTGTACTTTCTTTTTTTTACAAAGACTGATGGCTTAGGCAAAGTTGGGCTGGATTCCACTGAGAGCTTTAACGCGTAGAAAAATAGAAGTTATGTTGTCACTTTTTCTTTTCACTTCATGCTTTTTCTTTTCGCTTCTCCTGGAAAGATGGACTATAATGTACTGTATGCACTGCACTGCATAGTACACCACTATACACATGGTACTGTATTATATTGTACAATACACTACGCTCTGTATTCTACTGTACTGTATACAGTACATTACAATACATCCTGTACTTTAATGGGCTATAATGGAAAGTAGGCTGCGTTCACACTTTAGCTGCTGCTAACATTTTACAAAACAAACTTGTTACGTGATAGCGTTCACATCTCTCAAAGTCTGCGATAAACACGACGACTTGATTGAATGAATATTACATAACTCAAATACAGTAAATCGGTTATTTGCGGGTAATTAAAAATGTAGTTATTGACAATAATTTAAAGTTAAAGTACCTATGATTGTCACACACACACTAGGTGTGGTGAATTTGTTTTCTGCATTTGACCCATCACCCTTGATCCCCCCTGGGAGGTGAGGGAGCAGTGAGCAGCAGAGGTGGCCTCGCTCAGTAATCATTTTTGGTGATTTAACCCCCAATTTCAACCTTTAATGGTGACTGCCAAGCAAGGAGGTAATGGGTCCCATTTTTATAGTCTTTGGTGTGACTAAGGTTTGAACTCCTGACCTACCGATCTGAGGGTGAAAACTCTAACCACTAGGCCAGTGGTTCTCAAATGGGGGTACGCGTACCCCTGGGGGTACTGGAAGGTATGCCAAAGGGTACGTGAGATTTTTTAAAAATATTCTAAAATAGCAACATTTCAAAAATCCTTTATAAATATATTTATTGAATAATACTTCAAGAAAATATGAATGTAAGTTCATAAACTGTGAAAAGAAATGCAATAAAGTTCAGTGTTGACAGCTAGATTTTTTGTGGACATGTTCCATAAATATTGATGTTAAAGATTTATTTTTTTTGTGAAGAATTATTTAGAATTAAGTTCATCAATCCAGATGGATCTCTATTACAATCCCCAAAGAGGGCACTTTAAGTTGATGATTACTTCTATGTGTAGAAATCTTTATTTATAATTTGTGGGTTCTTCTGAGGATGTCGTAGTCGTAATGGTTTGTACAGTCCTTTGAGACATTTGTGATTTAGGGCTATATAAATAAACATTGATTGATTGATTGATAATTGAATCAATTGTTTATTATTCAACAAGTTTTTAGTTTTTTTCTTTTCCAAATAGTTCAAGAAAGAACACTACAAATGAGCAATATTTTGTACTGTTATACAATTTAATAAATCAGAAACTGATGACATAGTGCTGTATTTTACTTCTTTATCTGTTTTTTTCAACCAAAAATGCTTTTCTCGGATTAGGGGGTACCTGAATTAAAAAAATGTTCACAGGGGGTACATCACTGAAAAAAGGTTGAAAAGCACTGCACTAGGCCACAGAGCTATAAACGCTACACCGGTTCGATCCACCAAAAAACCCCCTGCCAGCTTGACGTTTTCTGATTTCTTAACATTTGCAATAAGTGAGCGTTGTAATTATGAAATTGGATTTATTTGATAATCCTCTCTTTAATTTGTATGGTTCATTTAGGACAAAAGAAGGCAACAAGCATAATCCAGGTTTAAATCGTAGAGCGACGTAATGAGAGGATTTTCATAAAACATTCGGGGAATGTCAGAAACGAGAAACAAGAAAGAAAGTGAATGAGTGACAAGAAGCTTCACTCCCTTGATTGCATTCCGCTACAAAACAAAGGTGCTGAGAGCAATGCAAAGAGCGAACCTTCTTGCAGCCAACACAAACATAATTTAATTTAACCTTCCATGAGGTCACGTATTCACTGGGTTTTGTTAGTCCGCAATGTAACACAAAAGTACATGGATGGATTTTGATAAAACTTCAGCAAACGAGTGGTCCGATTTAAGGGCTGATCCTGATCACCATCTGGATTCAGGATTTCTAAAAGCATCCAAGTGCTTTTTTTTTAATTCATTTAGCATCTTGGCTTTCATGAAAACCTACTAAAAATACTTTGACAGAGTTGTCGCACGCACATACATTTTTCATGTCTGTCATTTTAACACTTCTCCATGTCTTTGGTCTGTTTAGCCTTCGCATTTGACCTTGAGTGAAGCAAACCGCACCAGAGTTCCCCTTACAAGCGGACCAAGAGACGTCTCTCAAGCGGTGTCAGTCGGCTTGTTTGGTGCGCACTCGACCAAACTAAGCGTTACGCACCAGGGTTCATCTCAAGCGCAGCAAAGTGTGAGTGCAGCCTAAAAGTTTTGAACGTTTCAAATCTGTAACATTTCACTTTTTCTGCTCTTGAGTGTGGGCTATAAAGTCACCTTAAACAATGTCATATCCGGAACATGAATGTAGTTTTTATGTCGCCAAATTTAACAGAATAATTCAAATCTGAAACGATAATATATGTTCATTAAGTAGCAAGAAACATTTGATAAGATTGTGCAACAAAATCAGTGGAAAACTAAAGATGTGATTTTGGTTACTTGAAATAAAATGCAGAGTATGATATAATAATAATATATATGTTATTTAGTGCTATTTTGTGTAAAATGTTTTCAAATTCATGTGACAAAACATGTTTTATTGAAATATTGATTGTCATCAAATAATCCCTGACTGTTTCTGTGATTGGACAAAAAATGATGAAACTGATTGGTAATCTTCAGTAATCAATAAAATGTTGAACATACACTGGCCTTGACTTTTGCACATAGAATTCATGCATTAGAAGTCTGTGAAAATCAAGGTGAATGACAGAAGTATTTATCATGAATAAGTACTATGGGTTATCATCAATAAGATGGTCTTAATGATATGTTATACTTATGAAATATTACCTTTCTTTGTTGGAAATGAAATACATTGTTATTTTCATACATTAGTGGGAATGTGTGTGCTTTTTCATCAAGTATTCAATTGATCGGAAAAACAAACATTCCATTAATTTTCTTTTAGCTTGAAAATGAAACAAAAAAAGCAACAAACGACTAAGAAGTTGTTCAAGGTATTAATTTTACACTAAAACAACTATTTTAAAGATTTTTCTTTTCTTCAGTATGAAAAAACAAGTTTTATACAATCATGTTATTCTTTCTCATTACAGATATATCTACTGATCACGGAGGGGAATATAATCCGAACCTATTAATATTCTGATTATTATTATCCACAACTTCCTGAAAAAAAGTTTTTCTGCTGCATCATTTCTGTTCACCCCAGAATGTGTTTAATATTTAAAAGTATCAATAAAACAAATCCTTTTATCTTAGCTTAGCATGTCGGGAAAATAAGCTTTTCTTCATGTTTTGAAGCTGCTGCTTTTTCTTCACCTTACTTCACATTAAGAAGTGAATATGAGTTCATAGTTTTTACATAACTAAGTTAGCGGATAAAAAATTAATAGACAAATTGAAAAACAAAAGCTTTTATGTTTCTTAATTTTTCTCAAGCTGCTGCATGTGGTCCATGTTTAGAATGGATCTTTTTGTAAATGTATAAAAAGTAACTTTATTGCTACTTTGTGTCATTTCCAGCTAAACGTTTTCAGAAATTATTAGTTGCATTCAGTTTGTGCTTGAATAAAAATGGACACACAATAGTTGCTGCTTTTAACATTACTAATTGCTGAGAGTGACATTCTTCAAGGGGCGCCACAAAGATGAGGGGTACAAAAATAATTCATATTTATATATAGTATGTACTATATTTATTAGTACTTCACTGGGATGCCATCAATGTGGGGAGGCTTAGACATGATTTTTTTTTTTTGAGTCACACTATCCTTCACTGTAACTCTCGAACACACAAACACATACGCAGAGTTACACACTCATTGTTATTCCTTTCACATTCAAGCACTCTTCAATGTACTCAAAAAAAAAAACAAGACACAATGTGAGATGTCATTGTTTTCATGGTTCTGGTAAATTATATGCATCTTTACTGGTTTCTCTTAAAGGGCTGTACGTCTTTAAAGGCATTTTTTGATGCATGAGACATTAAAGTGCATCATTACTCTCCTAATACCACAATATTTATTTGAATATTGCTGTGTGACGAAGAAACACAATTCAAAGTGTGCTACATAAACGGGACATAGACACATGTGTGTGCATGTGTGTTCTTGTACAGGACGTCAGACCTTCCTACCCCAATGAACAGGCTGAACAACGGTCACCATGGCAACCAAGCCATGGCGACTGTCTGCATCTAGGTATACCGACTTAGAAGCAGGTATACTGTATATATAGCATACATACATATTTAAAGGGGAACATTATCACAATTTCAGAAGGGTTAACACCAATAAAAATCAGTTCCCAGTGGCTTATTTTATTTTTCGAAGTTTTTTTCCAAAGTTTACCCATCATTGAATATCCCGAAAAAAGGCTTTAAAGTGCCTGATTTTCGCTATCTGTAAATACACCGTCCATTTTCCTGTGACGTCACATAGTGATGCCAATACAAGCAAACATGACGAATAGAACAGCAAGATATAGCGACATTAGCTCGGATTCAGACTCGGATTTCAGCGGCATAAGCGATTCAACAGATTACGCATGTATTGAAACGGATGGTTGGAGTTTGGAGGCAGATAGCGAAAACGAAATTGAAAAAGAAACTGAAGCTATTGAGCGAATAGCCATTAAAGCTATTCGGCGATCGCCTTCTAACCAACGATTGCTACTTTTGACCACTGGAGCAACTTAAATCCGTCGATTGGTAAGTGTTTGTTTGGCATTAAATGTGGGTGGAGGGAAAGGCTGGATGCAAATATAGCTACAAATGTACACACAGCTAGCCTAAATAGCATGTCAGCATCGATTAGCTGGCAGTCATGCCGCGACCAAATATGTCTGATTAGCACATAAGTCAATAACATCAATAAAACTCACCATTGTGATTTTGTTGACTTTATCGTTGGAAATGCATCTGCTTTGAGTGTCGCAGGATATCCACACATCTCTGTGCCGTGTCTGTCGTAAAATCGCCGGTAAAATGTGCAGACCAAACGAGGGACTTTCGCATCTTTTGACACTGGTGCAACTTAAATCTGTCGATTGGTATGCGTTTGTTTGGCATTAAATGTGGGTGGAGGGAAAGGCTGGATGCAAATATAGCTACAAATGAGGCATAACGATGCAATATGTACATACAGCTAGCCTAAATAGCATGTTAGCATCGATTAGCAGGCCGTGCTAATCGATGCACACTCCACGTAAATTAACTTGAAACCGTCACTGATCGTGTTGTTACACACTCCGACAACACAATGACGAGGCATGATGTCTCAAAGGTACGGAAAACAGTCGAAACAACGTAAAATAACAGAGTTAAATTGACTTGTGTGTGTAATGTGTTTGAGAAAATGGTCATCGCTCCGACAGCGAACAATTGAAAGGCGTTTAGATCGCCAAATTCACCCTTTTAGAGTTCGGAAATCGGTTAAAAAAACTTATGGTCTTTTTTCTGCAACATCAAGGCAGATATTGACGCTTACATAGGTCTGGTGATAATGTTCCCCTTTAAATGTATGCATACATGTATATATGTATATACACTGTATCTGCATGTACAGTATTGTATGTTTCAGTTTGTGTGTGTTATTGTGTTACAGCTCATGTGCAGTTGAAATGAGTACAAATAATCAATACAATGATGTATACATCCTTAATTTGACTGTACAATATCATCATTATTATCACCCACAGTACAGCCTCCTACTGTACTTTCCATCGCTCAAAAGCAGGCCAATGCATGCTGAACATTTGCTACTGTTTAAACTTTAGTGATGATCAGCTGGTGGGTTTAGATTAAGCCACATCATTAGGTACACCTACACAAACGCAGATCACATTTACGCCTTTTCCTTTTTTTAAAAGCTGAAATGCTTGATGAGGTACAGTATCTATTTTTGTATTTATCTGCTCGATCCGTTGTTCCCAGCTTTAAGGCAGTTTTTCCAAAATATAACAATTTTACAAATATTTTTACTCATAATTGTGTCTCAATACAACTTTTCCCACCTAAACGATACCGATATCACAGCCTAAAGTATCCGCCGATGCAAATATTGATCGAATAATACGATATCCGCAGGAATCCTACATTCTTATGGAATGTTAGAAAAGTTTTGATCAAGTGAAATTAGTCAGAGAACACAAACCTATTCATTATTAACCGTTAAATGTGGACTTACATTGTCTAAAAGTTAAAGTGGAGTAGTAATTTAATTTTGGTGACACCTTGTTTTCACAATAATTTATGAAGTTAAGCTCATGGCGCTGTAACTTGATCAAATCATTTGAAAAATAGTTTTGCAATCTAAATACTTTTTAGCACATACAGTGTTTGTGTCGAACAGTTTGCCCGCCACACTTCACAGTTCACTTACTACTACTACATCATGGATACTTAAGTACCATTAAGTACATTTATATTTAAATACATTATTTAAGTACCTATTGAAGTTTAAAAATGTGTGTGAAACCCATGTGGAGGACTTATAAAAAATGTTAAATGTATGTACTGTAAATTTCGGATTATAAACAGCTACTTTTTTCCTAGGCTTTGAACCCTGCGGTTTGTGAAACCGTGCAGCTCATTTATGTATTTTTCTTCGCTGATGGACAGCTATTAAATGATTAACCGTCAAAAAGGTGTGAGAAAAGGCAAGGTTTGTCCGGTCCCACCACTGTGCCGAAAGCAGCAGAGATAAAAATAAAAACAAAAATAAAAGGAAGCGAGATATACAAAAGTGAAAATAATTCAGGATTAAATTAGAGTAAAGAGGAACTCATTCATATTCTAACCAGTACCACAATGAGTATATGATTGTAATATTAGTCACTGTGCTTCAACAGTTCTTTAGTATAATTAGTAAAAAACATCTGCTTTTACCGTTTCTTAAACTGGCTCATGATAGTATATTGTTTAGATTCTTTACTGAATCTATTCCACAGTTTAATCCCATATACCAATACACTAAATGCTTTTAAAGGCCTACTGAAATGTGATTTTCTTATTTAAACGGGGATAGCAGGTTCATTCTGTCATACTTGATCATTTTGCGATATTGCCATATTTTTGCTGAAAGGATTTAGTAGAGAACATCGACGATAAAGTTCGCAACTTTTGTTCGCTAATAAAAAAGCCTTGCCTGTACCGGAAGTAGCAGACGATGTGCGCGTGAAGTCACGGGTTGTGGAGCTCCTCACATCCTCACATTGTTTATAATCATGGCCATCAGCAAAGAGAGCGATTCGGACCGAGAAAGCGACGATTTCCCCATTAATTTGAGCGAGGATGAAAGGTTTGTGGATGAGGAAAGTGACAGTGAAGGACTAGCGTTTTAGTGAGATTATATGGTACCTGAAAGTCGGAGGGGTTTGGCCACGAGTATGGTGACCGCCAGTGTTTCCGAGGTAAGCCACGTTTCTTGACGAGTCAAGGCAGCCGGGCTGAGATTTTTTTTTCCCCTTCTACGGAGTAAGCATCCAACGGTCGGTGGCGGCTGGTGGGAGGAGGCAAGAGAGTCCACAGCTGCAGGAGAAACGACGCATCCTCTCCGCTCATGTCTACGGTAAGAGCCGAATAAAAACTAGGAAACACCGTTAGTGTTTGTGTTGCTAAAGGCGGCTGCAATTCACCGCTTCCTACCTACATTTTTCTTCTTTGACATCTCCATAATTCATTGAACAAATTGCAAAAGATTCAGCAACACAGATGTCCAGAATACTGTGTAATTATGTGATTAAAGCAGACTACTTATAGCTGTGATCGGTGCAGGATCAAAATGTCTGCTACAATCCATTACGTCACGCGCACGTGTCATCATACCGCGACGTTCTCAACAGGATACTTCGCACGAAATTTAAAATTGCAATTTAGTAAACTAACCCGGCCGTATTGGCATGTGTTGCAATGTTAATATTTCATCATTGATATATAAACTATCAGACTGTATGGTCGGTAGTAGTGGGTTTCAGTAGGCCTTTAAGGTTGTGCATGAAGTAAACAGTTATTAAAAAAACAAAAAAACAAAACAGAATAAGTGTTTTATTGTGTGTGCTGTGGCGCCATCTTTTGGACGAAATTGCTCACTGCAGGTGCTGCAGGTGCTGCATTACCCTTCTATTTAGACTTTTTTTCAAACTTACTGGAGTACAGTTCAGTCTTCTACAGAGTTTCTATTCGTTTCTATCCGACTCCCAGCAACGTTTGTAAGTTTTACAGCATAACTAAAACAATTTTTTACTTACTAAACCGTCCCATGTGTAATGTCTGTCATAGTGTTTTCGTGCATATTTGTATGTGCTATGGTAATGTAATGAAGCTAGCGTTGTTAGCTCTAGCTACCATGCTAACACAAGTACAAATGTTTTTATTAGTATTATTAACCAACAATGGCATTCTCTTTGTATTGTTTCAGTTTTGTAAATTCACCCAAACGTCACCGTAGACTCATTGAGTCTGTTTAGTGGGTCCATGACGATGAATCCTGTTCAGACGACTCCTGATACTGCTGTGTTACAGACACAGTTTGGAAACAATTAAGGTATGTAAATGAACTTTACAAAATCTAAATACCTCATTTCACAGAGTATCTATCAGCAGTTTATAGTCAAGTGCGGCTAATAAATGGAAAAATAGGTTTTCTTCTAAAATGTAGTGGGTGCGGCTTATATCCAGGTGCGCTGTATAGTCCAGAAGATATGGTTAGTATTCAGCCACTAAATACTTTCTTTACAGAAATTAATCGAAAACTCTGCAATAATGGCGAAAACACTTAGTGCTGTAAGTGTAGTCGCAGCATGAAGTTATGTATTAGTGTATTAGTTTTATCGGGCATTGCAGTAAATCAAACTTCAACAATCCAACATTTTTTATAAGGAGCAGAGAAGCAAAACCTAATTAATTCTACCTTTTTTCTTGTCTATATGGATAGTTTATTCACTTCCAGTTTTGAAATGTGTAACAGAGAGTATGTAACAGTAGATAGGCAGCTGGTAAAACATGTATTTATAATATAATTCATATATCCATCCATTTTCTACCGCTTGTCCCTTTCGGTGTTGCGGGGGGGGGTGCTGGAGCCTGTCTCAGCTGTATTCGGGCGGAAGGCAGGCCACACCCTGGACCAGTCGCTATTAATATATTTATGTAAGTTGTTATATGATACTTAATATATCTATGTAACTTGTTATATGATACTAACGCTTGTTTGCAATATTTTAATGATCTAATCGAGATGCCAAATGTACACAACAGATTCATGATCAAAAGTGAGCATTGTTATTTTATAAAGTGCATTTCATACAATCATCCATTTGATTACACTTGAAATGATTTGATATTTTTAGTTGTTTTTTTGTACATTTGGCGTGTTTGTCCTGAATTACAAGGAAGAAGAAGCTTGTTGTTTTCCCTCTGTCCACAAGGTGGCATCCTCCTAATTAATATGATGTTATGACATGATTCAAATGTGTAATTTCAAGTGTGTACTTAAGTAGTAGAAATTTGGTAAACAACACTTCCTGACACCTTCAGAGCTTGCGCTGCATCGAGTCGACCACTATATTGAATTGTGCAGGTGTACCTAATAAAGTGGCCTGTGTGCGTATTGTTAAATATAAAAACAATAAAGAACTGTTATTTCCGTCATGTTACATGAACGACTCAGCTAACAGTGATGGTGTTGAAATGTCATGTGACAAAATACTGAAGCTTCAGACGAATGATCTCGTATTCGAAGCCTTAGCAACCGTTAGCGTTGATTATGACAAATCTACTTTGCTCTTAGCTATAAAAAATAAATCAGCTTGGACAATCTTTACATGAATTATCGTCCTTCGGCAGTCATCCTCACATGCACGCTCACATCCACAGATGAAGATGACTAAGGCCAGGTTTGGGAATGAAGAGCGAGAAGAAGCCGCTTGAAGGTTTTTTAGCTCTCCTGGATCGTTAAGACTACAAAAAGTGTTTTGTGGGTAGAGAGGACTTAACAAGCACATGTCGTGCGATCGTCATGTGACCTGCTGGCTACATTTCTGTCTTGCGGAATAATTGGAATGAGTCGAAAAGGGGCAGTGAAGTTCTTAGTTTTACTCCCAGAGTCGTCCTCTGTGGTTTTCATGTTCATAAGGTGAGACTTTGTGTCTCTGGTTGGATGTTTCCAGAACATTCTTCTTCGTAGTTCCAACCTCAACACTCAGTGGCTTTTGTCCAAAGTATTTTGATTTATTTTTTTTACCTGCGTCCCACCTCTGGTCCCACATGGTTCTCGTGAGGAAGTCCGCACGTTCCCTCACGCGGGAACAGGCAGTTTTGTGCCAGCATCTTGTGTGCTGCTTCTAGATGGTTGCTTCCTCGTTGGTAGTTGATGTTAATGCTGCGCTTTGGACTGGAGCCGCTCAGCAGGCGATCCGTGGGACTGGCGCCAGAGATGTCTCGCAGGTGCTCGTCATCGTCCGTGTCAGCGTCGATGTACTTGCTGATCGAAGAGTCGTGGAAGGTGAAGACGGTGGGGGCCAAGGCGGCACTCTCTGGAGACTTGGGCGGGGTCCTGCTGCTGGCTGTTGTGTAGACGGACACTTGGGGGCTGAGCAAAGAGTGGTCAGACAGGACGGAGTTGTCCGACAGCGGCGACGGTCCGGACGCCTTGTCGTTGCGGCAGCTTTCCTTGGAGAAGAAGCTTCTTGATGCGTTGCTGGAGAATAAGAATTTTCTCGCATTTTCCGAGCAGGAGGGTTTGGTGACAGTGGTGGGTGTCATTGTGGGCGCACCGAAGGTGTGCTGTGACCAAGTTACAGTCGGACTGTTACTATGGCAAAGGTCCAACGGTGAACTCTGAGGGTATCGCAGGTTCTCCTGGAAGTCGGTAGCGCAGCTGATGTAGCTGTCGATGCTGGACAGACTCTTCATGTCGCTGACGCCTTCTCTGGTTGCCATCATTGATGGACGGTGATCCTGCATGGCGCCAAGCTCGATCTCATCTCTTGACTTTCCGACCCTGGAAGCTCTGTTTTTAGCGTTGAGGTTTGGCTGTGACTGAGTCTTGGCCATTTGGGCGTACATCTCCTCCAGCTTATGAACGTTCAACTTTTGAGGACTGCAGTCCTGATTCTTCTCAGGCGATCCTAAGTGTTGCGTGTTGAAGGAGCGGTTGGAACTGGTTTCTGATGTTGCTCTCTTCGGCGTCCACTTCCAACGATTGGGTGAGAGGTGGTTATCATGAGACCTCTCATTCTTTTCCACCACCACGTCCATCAGTTCTGCACTACGGGCAAACGCCTCCTTCAAGTTCATGGAGACAATGCTACCATTTCTCTTTGCTCTCTCCAGGGCTTCTCTGCGTTTCAGAGCTTTTTCTTGTCTCTTCTGCTCCTTGTAGAACTCAGAGAAGTTGTTGACAATGATTGGAATGGGGAGCGCTATCACCAGCACTCCAGCTATGCAGCACAAACCCCCTACTATCTTGCCCAGCAGAGTCTTTGGGTAGATGTCTCCATAACCGACTGTGGTCATTGTGATGGTCGCCCACCAGAAAGAAGCCGGAATGCTTTTAAACTTGGTGTCCTCCTCATCCTTCTCTGCAAAGAACACTAGACTGGAAAAGATCATGATGCCCATGGCCAGGAATAGAATGAGCAGGCCCAGCTCGTTGTAGCTTCTCCTGAGGGTGAAGCCTAGAGACTGAAGCCCTGTGGAGTGGCGAGCGAGCTTCAGAATACGAAGGATTCGCATGATCCGAAATATTTGGACAACGCGACGCACATTCTGAAACTGCAACACGCTCTTGTTGGATTCCGTCAAGAAGATGGTGACATAGTAAGGCAGAATGGCCAGCAGGTCGATGACGTTCAGAGGACCTTTGAAGAACTTCCACTTGTTGGGCGATGAGAGGAAGCGGAGAAGATACTCCATGGTGAACCAGGCGATGCACACTGCTTCCACGTGGGCCAGCTGAGGATTGTCAGTGGACTGACCGAACTCATCTGTGTCCTGAAGCTCTGGTAGAGTGTTGAGGGACAAGGCGATGGTAGACAACACAATAAAGAGGATGGAGATGATGGCCAGGATCTGAAAGACATTACACAAATTAGGTCAACAAATTGACTGTAGTTAATTCTGTCTATAACTACACCTGCTCTATACTGTCAATATGTCTTTATCTATACCTGCTTTATAACGTCTGTAACTACACCTTTCTGATATATCCACATGTCTATACTTACACTTGCTCTATAAAGTCTATATGTCTATATCTACTCAGTCTCTATAATGTCTATCTACACTTGCTCCTGATATGTATTTAAGTCCATATCTCCACCTGTCCCTGATATATTTATATCTACACCTGCTCTATCATGTCTATATATATACACCTGATCCTTATAAGGGCGGCATGGCGTAGTGGGTAGAGCGGCCGTGCCGCAAACCTGAGGGTTTCAGGTTCGCTTCCGACCTATGGACATCAAAGTCGTTGCCGTTGTGTCCTTGGGCAGGACACTTCAACCTTTCCCCCCGGTGCTGCTCACACGGGTGAATGAATGATGATTGAATGATTGGTGGTGGTCGGAGGGGCTGTAGGCGCAAACTGGCAGCCACGCTTCCGTCAGTCTACCCCAGGGCAGCTGTGGCTACAGATGTAGCTTGCCACCACCAGGTGTGAATGAATGATGGGTTCCCACTTCTCTGTGAGCACTTTGAGTATATAACAATAGAAAAGCGCGATAAAAATATAATCCATTATTATTATTATTATTATGTCTATAGCTACACCTGTTCATTAAATGTCTATATGTACACCTGCTCTATAACCTCTATATCTACAGTACATCTGCTCCTGATATGTTTATATGGCTGGCTATATCTACACCTGCTTTCAATTGTCTGATGTCGACATATATTCTCTTTATCCATCCATCCATCCATTTTGCTTGTCTCTTTTGGGGTCACGGGTGGGTTTTTTTTTTTTTCGCTGGATCACATTGTGGTATACAGTATATATATATATATATATATATATATATATATATATATATATATATATATATATATATATATATATATATATATATATATATATATATATACACAAATCGATTCGAATAGGTTGTGCGATTTAGGATCGATTCTCATTTTTATAAACATTTATTTTTTTATTATTTAAAAAAAGAGAAAATTATTTTAATTTTTTTTTATCAATCCAACAAACCACGACACATCAATACCATAACAATGCAATTCAATTCCAAAACCAAACCTGACCCAGCAACACTCAGAACTGCAATAAACAGAGCAATTGAGAAGACACAAACACGACACAGAAAAAACCAAAAGTAGTGAAACAAAAATGAATATTATCAACAACAGTATCAATATGAGTTATAATTTCAGCATAGCAGTGATTAAAAATCCCTCATTTACATTATCATTAGGCATTTATAAAAAATGTCTTACAGTGGCTTACACTTGCATTGCATCTCATAAGCTTGACAACACACTGTGTCCAATGTTTTCACAAAGATAAAATAAGTCATATTTTTGGTTCATTTAATAGTTAAAACAAATTTAAACTATTGCAATAATTTAATAAAACATTGTCCTTTACAATTTTAAAAGCTTTTTTAAAAAAAATCTACTCTGCTAGCATGTCAGCAGACTGGGATAGATCCTGCTGAAATCCTATGTATTGAACGAATACGGAACCGTTTTGAATCAGAAAAATAGCATTTTTGAATTGAGAATCGAATCAAATCGAATCGAAAAAAAACATATTATCGAATCGTGACCCCAAGAATCGATATTGAATCGAATCGTGGGACACCCAAAGATTTGCAGCCCTAATATATATATATACGTACATATATATATATATATATATATATATATATATATATATATATATATATATATATATATATATATATGCGGCGTACACCCTGGACAAGTCGCCACCTCATCGCAGGGCCTATGTATATATATGTGTGTGTGTATGTATATATATATATATATATTTAAATATATATATATATATATATATATATATATATATATATATATATATATATATATATATATGTGTATGCATTTATGTATGTGTATGAATATATATGTGTGTATGTGTATATATATGTCCATCCATCCATCCATCTTCTTCCGCTTATCCGAGGTCAGGTCGCGGGGGCAGCAGCCTAAGTGTGGAAGCCCAGACTTTCCTCTCCCCAGCCACTTCGTCCAGTTCTTACCGGGGGATCCCGAGACGTTCCCAGGCCAGCTGGGAGACATAATTTTCCCAACGTGTCCTGGGTCTTTCCTGTGGCCTCCTACTGCTTGGACGTGCCCGAAACACCTCCCTAGGGAAGCGTTCGGGTCGCATCCTGACCAGATGCCCGAACCACCTCATCTGGCTCCTGTCGATGTGGAGGAGCAGCGGCTTTACTTTGAGCTCCTACCGGATGGCAGAGCTTCTCAGCCTATCTCTAAGGGAGAGCCCCGCCAACCGGCGGAGGAAACTCATTTCGACCGCTTGTACCCGTGATTTTGTCCTTTCGGTCACTACCCAAAGCTCATGACCATAGGTCAGGATGGGAACGTAGATCGACCGGTTAATTGAGAGCTTTGCCTTCCGGCTCATCTCCTTCTTCACCACAACAGATCAATACAACGTCCGCATTACTGAAGACGCCGCACCGATCAGCTTGTCAATCTCTCAATCCACTCTTCCCCTCACTCGTGAACAAAACTCCTCCACTTAGGGCAAGATCTTTTCCCCACCCCGGAGATGGCATTCCACCATTTTCCGGGCGAGATCCACGGACTCGGACTTGGAGGTACTGATTTTCATTCCAGTCGCTTCACACAAGCGAACCGATTCAGTGAGAGCGGAAAATCCCGGCCAGATGAAGCCATCAGAACCATATCATTTGCAAAAAGCAGAGACCTAATCCCACGGCCACCAAACCGGAACCCCTCAACGCCTTGACTGCGCCTAGAAATTCTGTCAATAAAAGTTATGAAGAGAATCGGTCACATAGGACAGCCTTGGCGGAGTCCAACCCTCACTGGAAACGTGTCCGACTTACTGCCGGCAATGCAGACGAAGCTCTGACACTGATCGTACAGGGAGCGAACCACCACAATCTGACAGTCCGATACCCCATGCTCACTGAGCACCCCCCACAGGACATCCCGAGGGACACGGTCGAATGCCTTCTCCAAGTCCACAAAGCATATGTAGACTGGTTGGGCAAACTCCCATGCACCCTCAAAGACCCTGCCGAGAGTATAGAGCTGGTCCACAGTTCCACGACCAGGACGAAAACCACACTGTTCCTCCTGAATCCGAGGTTCGAATATCCGGCGTAGCCTCCTCTCCAGTACACCTGAATAGACCTTACGGAGAAGGCTAAAGAGTGTGATCCCACGATAGTTGGAACACACCTTCTGGTCCCCCCTTCTCAAAGAGAGGGACCACCACCCGGTCTGCCAATCCAGAGGTACCGCCCCCAATGTCCATGCGATGCTGCAAAGTCTTGTCAACCAAGACAGCCCCACAGCATCCAGAGCCTTAAGGCGGATCTCATGCCACCGAGGAGCTTTTTAACTACCTCAGCAACCCCAGCCCCAGAAATAGGAGAGCCCACCACAGATGTCCCAGGCACTGCTTATTCATAGGAAGACGTGTTGGTGGGATTGAGGAAGTCTTCGAAGTATTCCTTCCACCGATCCACAACATCTGCAGTCGAGGTCAGGAGAACACCATTCGCACAATACACCGAGTAGACAGTGCACTGCTTACCCTTCCTGAGGCGGCGGATGGTGGTCCAGGATCGCTTCGAAGCCGTCCGGAAGTCGTTCCCATGGCTTCTACGAACTCCTCCTATGTCCGAGATTTTGCCTCTGTGACCGCTGAAGCTGCACACCGTTTGGCCTGTCGGTACCTGTCCATTGCCTCCAGAGTCCTATGAGCCAAAAGAACCTGATAGGACTCCTTCTTCAGCTTGACGGCATCCCTCGCCGCCGGTGTCTACCAACAGGTTCGAGGGTTACCGCCACGACAGGCACCAACTACCTTGCGGCCAAAACTCCAGTCAGCCGCCTCGACAATAGAGGTGCGGAACATGGTCCACTCGGACTCAATGTCCAGCACCTCCCTCGTGACATGTTCAAAGTTTTTCCGGAGGTGGGAATTGAAACTCTCTCTGACAGGAGACTCTGCCAGACGTTCCCAGCAAACCCTCACATTGCATTTGGGTCTGGCAGGTCTGTCCAGCATCCTCCCCCACCATCGAAGCCAACTCACCACCAGGTGGTGATCGGTTGAAAGCTCCACCCCTCTCTTCACCCGAGTGTCCAAAACATGAGGCCGCAAATTCGATGACACAACTACAAAGTCGATGATGGAACTGCGGTCTAGGGTGTCCTGGTGCCAAGTGCACATATGGACACCCTTATGTTTGAACATGGTGTTCGTTATGGACTCTCCGTGACGAGCACAAAGGTCCAATAACAAAACACCACTCGGGTTCAGATCCGGGCGGAAATTCTTCCCAATTACGCCTCTCCAGGTTTCACTGTCGTTGGCAACATGAGCGTTGAAGTCAATCAATCAATCAATGTTTACTTATATAGCCCTAAATCACTAGTGTCTCAAAGGGCTGCAAGTCCCCCAGTAGGACAAGGGAATCACCCGGGGGCGCACTTTCCAGTACTCTCTCGAGTATATCCAAAAAGGGTGGGTACTCTGAACTGCTGTTTGGTGCGTAAGCACAAACAGTCAGCACCCGTTCCCCGAACGCGGAGGGAGGCTACCTTCTCGTCCACTGGGTAGAACTCCAATGTACAGGCTAGGACCCGGGGGCCAACAACAATTGCTACCCCAGCTCGTCGCCTCTTACTGCGTGCAACGCCAGTGTGGATGGGAGTCCAGCCCCTCTCGAGAGAACTGGTTCCAGAATCCATGCTGTGCGTCGAAGTGAGTCTGACTACATCGAGCTGGAACTTCTCCACCTTGCGCACTAGCTCAGGCTCCTTAACCCCCAGTGAGGTGACGTTCCACGTTTCAAGAGCTAGCTTATGTAGCCGAAGATCGGACCGCCAAGTGCCCTGCCTTCGGCTGCCGCCCAGCTCACATTGCACCCGACCTCTATGGCCCCTGCTATGGGTGGTGAGCCCATCGGAGGACGGACCTACGTTGCCTCTTCGGGCTGAGCCCGGCCGGGCCCCATGGGGACAGGCCCGGCCACCAGGCGCTCGCCATCATGCCCCACCTCCAAGCCTGCCTCCAGAGGGGGGGCCCCGGTGAACCGCGTCCGGGCGAGGGAAATCTGAGTCCTTTTCTTGTGTTATTCATAGAGGTCTTCGAGCTGCTCGTCTGATCCCTCACCTAGCACCAGTTTGCCTTGGGAGACCCTACCAGGGGGCATAGAAGTCCCCGGACAACATAGCTCCTAGGATCATTGGGACACAAAACTCCTCTACCACGTTAAGGTGGGCAGCTCAGAGAGGATTATATATATGTATGTATATTTAATGTGTATATATATGTATGTGTGTATATATATATATATATATATATATATATATATATATATATATATATATATATATATATATATATATATATATATATATATATATACTGTATATATATATATATATATATATATATATATATATATACTGTATATATGAATTGATTTATGTCAAACCTTCTAAATACAAAGTTATGCTAAAAAAAGGATCTATATATCCTCGTTTTCCTCATTACCATTTTGTTATTTTGATAGAATAGTTTCAAGGGAACATTGTAGAACATTATTAATAGGACAAGAAGAACCAGCTGAGGGCCATGAATGGCCCTCGAGTCGCACTTTGGGCACCTCATCTATTATTAATTTGTATGTAAGTCAGGGTTGCAATGTAGGATGGTAGTAGAAATACGAGTAATCCAAACAGCATATATAAAATAAATGTTTCATAGGTATTCCGAAAATCAGGAAAAACAATCGTTTATTAGAAATAAGTCATATTTTCTCTGCAAATATGCGACATGGCATCATTTTTGTACATCTTTTAAACCTCTTGCAAGATCATTGCTTCATGGACAGAACTCCATAGAATAAACATAACATGTTTCATCATTACTCATCAATAAATAGTGAGTGAATGAATGAAAGTATGAATGCAAATGTTAATATGATACATAACTTATTGATATATACATATTTTATTTCATAAGTAGGTATAATATTCAATAAGAAGACAACAAAAGTCAATTTGAAATATGAAGATATAATCTTGTGGTATTTTCCCATCTGTCCGATGACAACCGAACGCTGGAACATCAAATTTTAATTTCCTGTGTCCAAGATGAGCTGTGAATTATCAACAGGAAGTCAAAACAAACACAAGGCTTTTAAATGATCTTATAATAATACAATATTATACATTTTCAGGAGGAAATGAACAGAGGTGTGAAAAATTGATTGATTGACAGCAGAGCTTTGACAACATAATAATCATTTGTTCACTCCCGCCGGTGAACAAACAAAAAAGGCAACCTAACCGAGCACCAATCAGAGCAGGGGATTCTGTTACCATAGCAACGAGGCAGACATGAATAATGATTATTAATCCATCTGTTTATTATATTATTTATTTCCTGCTCTTCTCCTTGGATGAGAGAAGCTGGGAAGGATTCTTTATTATGTACACCTGCACTATCTCTTCTTGAAATAATGACAAATATTCTTAACTCATTATTTGCGCTAGTATTTTTGTCATGCGACCAAAGTTCGTACATTAAAAAAATCACGTCTCGGAAAATATTTAATGACACAAAGAATGTTGCAACCTAAAACGGCTGAATTTGCAGCAGCTTTTTCAAAAAGTTGTGGCAAAAGTGGCAAAGTTTTAAAGCTTTTTACAAAGAAATAACATTCACCCTTTTTTCCTTCCTTCCCTCATTACTTCCTTTTCTTCCTTCCATATATCCTTTATTTTCTTTCTCCCTATTGTCTCTCCTTATTTATTTTCCTCCCTTCCTTCTCTACTCATCTACTTCACTTCTTCCTTCCTTCCTTCCTTCCTTCCATCCCACTCTTTCCCCCAGCTCCTTACCCACTTCTTCAATATTTCGTTCTTTCTTTTTCTATCTTCCTACCTAGACATAAAGCCAGACACTCAATGGCAGTAAAAGCACATACTCAGAGCTCATTGTCAAATTACTTTACGGTTTTAATTATTTATAAGTAATAAAGTTACTCCTCTCTGAGCTGCCACATTAACGTGGTAGAGGAGTTTGCGTGTCCCAATGATCCTAGGAGCTATGTTGTCCGGGGGCTTTATGCCCCCTGGTAGGGTCTCCCAAGACAAACTGGTCCTAGGTGAGGGATCCGACAATGAGCAGCTAACCTACTGCTATGAAAAATACAATCAAAGGACCCGGATTTCTCTCGCCCGGACATGGGTCACCGGGGCCCCCCTTTGGAGCCAGGACAGGCGGTGGGGCACGATGGTGAGCGCCTGTCCCCATCGGGCCCGGCTGGGCACAGCCCGAAGAGGCAGCGTGAGTCCGCCCTCCAATGGGCTCACCACCAATAGCAGGGGCCATAGAGGTTGGGTGCATTGTGAGCTGGGCGGAAGCCGAAGGCAGGGCACTTGGCGATCCGATCCTCGGCTACATAAGCTAGCTCTTGAGACGTGGAACGTCACCTCGCTGGGGGGGAAGGAGCCTGAGCTAGTGCGCGAGGTGGAGAAGTTCTGGCTCGATGTAGTCAGACTCACTTCGACGCACAGCATGGACTCTGGAACCAGTTGTCTCGAGAGGGGCTGGACTCTCTTCCACTCTGGCGTTGCCAGCAATGAGAGGCGACAGGCTGGGGTGGCAATTCTTGTTGCCCCCCGGCTCAAAGCCTGCACGTTGGAATTCTACCCAGTGGACGAGAGGGAATATCCCTCCGCCTTCGGGTAGGGAGAAGGATCCTGGCTGTTGTCTGTGCTTACGCGCCAAGCGGCAGGTCAGAGTACCCATCATTTTTTGGATTCACTCGCGGGAGTACTGGAGAGTGCTCTCCCGGGTGATTCCCTCGTTCTACTGGGGGACTTCAACGCTCATATTGGCAATAACAGTGAGACCTGGAGAAGTGTGATTGGGAGGAATGGCCGCCCGGATCTGAACCTGAGTGGTGTTTTGTTATTGGACTTTTGTGCTCGTCACAGATTGTCCAATACAAACACCATGTTCAAAGGTAAGGGTGTCCATATGTGCACTTGGCACCAGGACACCCTAGGCCGCAGTTCCATGACCCCAGAAGCAGAAGAGGCGTATTTGTGCGTACAATGTTTTTAATATAAGAAAGGACAGTGAAACACAAAACAATGGCACTTGGGGAAAAAGTCAGTGCCACGAAATACAGATAGACAAAGTAGCAAACAAAGACACGAGCTAAGAGAAGGTTGGAGGGAATCGTATCTCCTTTCCTTATTTATTCTCTTTTAGTTTCATTTTCTACTTTCCTACCTTCATTCCTTTCTTCTTTTCATCTTTTCCTTCCTTCCTTATTTATCTCCCTTTTCTAACTTTCTCTCTACCTCATTTGCTTGGTTACCTTCCATCTTTCCTTATCTCATGTTTCTACTTATTTCCTTCCTTACCTCTATTACTTCCTTTCTTTCTTCCTTATCTCTTTTCCTTCCTTCTTTTACTGTTTGCTTTCCTTCCTCCCTTCTTTCCTGTACTACCTTTCTTTCTTCCTTAGAACCGTTCTTTCTTTGTTCCTTATCTTCTTTCCTTCCTTATTTTCATTCAGACCTTCCATCTTTCCTTATCTTCTTTTCTAACTTTTTTCCTTCCTTGTTTCCTTTCCTGTCGTCTTCTTTCCTATCTTACTTCTTTACTTCCTTCTTTCCTTATCTTTCCTTATCTCCTTTCTTTCCGCTCTTTTTTCCTTGTCCTCTTTCCTATATAACTTCCTTTCTTTATTCCTTATCTTCCTTTGCTCCTTAACTCCTTTCCTTCCTGCTTTTCTTATCTCTTTCCTACTACCTTCCTTCCTTTATCTCATTTCCTACCTTTTTTCTTTATCTCGTTTCCTACCTTCTTCTCTTCCTTGTATATTATTTTACCTTTCTGCCTTTATCTTATCTCCTGCCTTCTCCTAGTCTTAACTTTCTTCATTCCTTATCTGCATTATATACTTCCTTCCTTCATCCTTCTTTCTTTCTTTATCTCCTTTACATACTTCCTTCATTCCTTCTTTCAATGTCTCCTTTGCTATCGTACTTCATTCCTTCTTTCTAACATTTATCCTATACTTCATTTCCTATTTCCTTTCCCACTTTCCTTCAGTATTTCCTTTTCTTTCCTACCTTCCTTCATTCTTTCTTTTTTGTCTCTTTTTCTTCCTGTATTTCCTCTTCAGTTATTTCCTTTCCTTCTTTCCTTTCTTCCCTTTTCCTTATCTGCTTTGGCACCTACCATCATCTCCTTTTTTTAATCTCCTTTGCTACTTTTTTTCCTTCCCTGCTTTCCTTCCTTTCTTATTGTTTTGTACATCCTTTCTTTCCTTATCTCCTTTCCTTTTTTCTTCTTATTTCCTTTACTCCCGTCCTTCTTTCCTTATATTTTATTTCCTTCCCTCCTTCATTTCTTATCTACTTTTCATCCTTCCTCCTTTCTGATTCTCCTTTCCTACTTTCCTTTCTTTCTACCTTTATTTGTTCCTTATCTTCATTCATTCCTTGTTTCCTTTCCGACCTTTCTATCTTCCTTCCTTCTGTGTTTCCTTATCATATTTCCTTTCCATACTTCCTTATCTCCTTTTCTTCCTTCACTATCTTGTTTATATCCTTCATTCTGTATCTACTTTTCTTCCTTACTCATTTCCTCTTTCCTTATCTTCATTTCTTCCTTATTTCCCTGCATACCCTTCTTCCTTCCCTCCCTTCTTTCTCCATCTCTTTCTTTTCTCCATGCCTTCTTTTTTCCTTTCCGACCCCCTTTCCTTCACTGTCACCTGTCCTTCTTTATGCTTCCTATCACTTTTCCTCCCTTCTTTCCTTCTTTAGCTACTTTTCAAAAAATTTTCCTTCCTAGATTTTTCTTTTCTACATCATTTCCTTCCTTCTTTCCTTGTCTCTGTTCCTACCTACATACCTCCACTTTTCCCTTATTTCCTTTACTACCGCCTTTCCTCCCATCCTTTATCCCTTATCAACTTCCTGTCTTTTTTCCTTACATATCTTGTTTCCTAAATTCAATCCTTCCTTCTTTCCTTATCTCCTTTCCTTTCTCCCTTCCATATCTCCTTTCCTTATTTCCTTCTGTCCTACTTTACTTGTCACGTTTTCTTCATTCCTTCCATCTTTTCTTTTTATGTCCTAATATTATTGTTTTCCCTTCCTTCTTTCTTTAACATCTCTCCTTCCTACTTTCTTTCCTCATCTATTTTCCTTATTTCCATCCTTCATTATTTCCTTGTCTCATTTCCTACTTTCCTTTGTTCTTTCCTTATCTTTCTTCATTCCTTATTTCCTTTTCTACCTGTCTTTCTTCCATATTTCCTTATCCCCCTTCTTTCCTTCATTTCTTCCTTCTTCCCTTATCTCCATCCCTCCTCTTCTTCCTTCCTGCCTTTCCTTTCTTCCTTAACTCATTTCATTAGCTCCTTTTCTATCTTCCCCTCTTCCTTCCTTCCAACCTTTGTCTTTCCTTATCTCATTTCCTTCTCTTTTTCTTTCTTTATGTCCTTTCTTTCCTTATCTCCTTTCTCCCCTTCCTTCCTTCTTTCATGATCTTCTTTAATACCTTCACGCTTCTTTCTTTATTTCCTTTCTTACCTTCCTACCATCTTTGCTTTTTCAGTATCTCCTTTCTTTCCTTCTTTCATTGTCTTCTTTCTTTCCTTCTTTCCTTGTCTCCTTTCCTTCCTTCCTTACTTGCCTGCTGTCTTTGGCTGTTCACGTCTGCAAAGATGAAGTCATAAACATAAAAAGGTAAACAAATGCTGAAGACAATGATTGTGACATCAAACAAGCAAATTACCGCAGCTATTTCTAGACTCAGTGGTGCTGATGTTGTGATTACTGCAGGCACACAACAAGTGTCTCATTGCTTTCTTTCATGGCTAGCTATTATTTTTGGTATGGATATTAATATCCTGGGAGAGCAGACTGACAAAGTATAGACAATGACATCCCAGCACCAAGTTTGTCAGCAATGTTGCTTGTAAGTATTTCATTATAACAATACCGCCAAAATATGCAGGCATAGAAAACACAGCATGCTCTCTGTTTGCATAACACATGATGTGTATGTCAGACTAGTCATGACCAGCGGTTCAAACGAAAGATACCAGACAAATGGGCAATGATCAATTGCAAAGGAAATGTGCCTAATCACAGGATGTGGGCGTGGCCTGCAGCCAAACTTTGATCTGATGGATCGGCACAAAATTTGAAACACAAAACTTGAATAATTTGGCACCACAGTTTCAGATATTGATTATAATTGATACAAAATATGGGTCAGTACCTTTTCACACCCATAAAGGGCAGAGCCTGGAGGCAAAAACCGCTCCTGGCCATTACAAGTCAAACTGTCATTACTTCACTTTAGATCAGGGTTCTCAAACACGTGGCCCGAGACGTTATTTTGTGGCCCACACCCTAATATGAAAATGTAATGTTGGTGCGGCCCGCGAGTTTTATATCATACTTGCATACCCTCGATTTTTCCCGGGAGACTCCCAATTTTCAGTGCCCCTACAGGGGTAATAATTCTCCCGAATTTCACCCTAACAATAATATTAAAGGAGTACAGTGGAGGCACTGCCTTTAGCGTCCTCCACAACCTGTACAAACAGCGTGCCAGCCCAGCCACATGTTGTGTTTACCTTCTGCAGTAGGCGACTGCAGGACATAGTTGATCAACAGCCCTAACTCTTACGGGCTACAATAGGGGGCAGGGTTGGGGGTGGGGGTTGTATATTGTAGCCCGGAAGAGTTAAGACTGCATGGGATTCTGGGTATTTGTTCTGTTGTGTTTATGTTGTGTTACGGTGTTCTCCCAAAATGTGTTTGTCATTCTTGTTTGGTGTGGGTTCACAGTGTGGCGCATATTTGTAACTGATAAAGTTGTCTATACGGCCACCCACAGTGTGACCTGTATGGCTGTTGACCAAGTATGTCTTGCAGTCACTTCTGTGGGTCTGCAGAAGCCTCATAAAATATGTTATTGGGCCGGCACACTGTTTGTTTCGTGGAAACGTGGACAAGACAGCAGGTTGTAGAGGACGCTAAAGGCAGTGCCATCACGGCACGCCCTTAATATTGTTGTCCGGGTGAAAACCGGCAGGATGATTGCCCCAGGAGATTTTCGGGAGGAGCACTGATATTCGGGTTATTCCCGGAATGATCGCGTGAGTTGGCAAGTATGTTGCTAGGGTAGGAAAGCATTCAAAGAAGGTGAATTCATTATAAAGTGCATGTTAGATTGTTTTTAAAGAAATGTTTTCTTGCGACCCTGCCTCACCCAGTTTCTGCCTCCAGTGGCCCCCAGGTAAATTGAGTTTCAGATGATCACAGGCAGAGATAAACTGATGTTTCATGATGTATTGCGAATATATTTTGCCTACGCCAAAGGATGTACATGCTTCACTTTAGATGATCACAGGCAGATATAAACTGGTGTTTCATGATGAACTGCGAATATATTTTGCCAACGCTAAAGGATGTACATGGCACATGGCGCCACACTTTGATCGAGACGTTAACAACACGGCTCCTCAAATTCCGATCAAATTTGGATCATAATTGGTACAAACAATGAGGACACCCTGAAGTGATGGATTGGTCACTACTTATTTGTCTGGCAGTGAAAACTGCTCCTCGCCATCACCAATCAAACTGTCATTATGTCACTTTAAATCACCAGAGACAGATTCTGAAGTTGTGGTGCTGCACCATCACCTGGGAAAACCTGTTACATCAAATTTTGCTTGAATAACATGAGGCAGAAAAGTGCTGCTTTGTACTTTTCATTTTTCTGAACATTGTCTTTTTTAAAAGACTGTTAGCATATTAACATTAGTATGTCTACTTTTTCCTCTGTATGTCTCACGTCATATAACTTGGTACTTGACAAATACTTTTCTTAGCCAAATTGTAAAGTGCATGCCTCAAAGTCGTGTAACTTGGTTGTTGATGCATTTTAACTGTTAGCATGCTAACGTTAGCATTTCTGTTTAGCTTGTCAACAACAAGATCGCCCTCTCGTGGTGGGAAATTATGCCGGTTAAAACGTACCCCCACATGCTCTGATCTTCTTGAAATGTTTGACGGTGACCCAGGGCACCGGGAAGTTTGTTAGTGCACGTAGGCTCGGGTGAACGCCCCTCCCCCTGTTGCATAGAGGTGCGAGGGCCCGTAAATCACTTTAATATTTATTCATAATCCAATAATTACTGCTTGCAAAGACGTATTATCTGACTCCTTGGAGAGACTTCTGTCACATAACTCTTTCACCGATCCAACCTCAGCACTAGTGACCTCTGACTCCATTTCATCAGTCAAACGGAGCCTGGCAGTCACATGACCACACTCAAACTACACAAAAAAAGTGATAGAACGTCATAACTCTTCAATCTCTACTTACAAACTATGAAAAATAACATTCATATCATCATCTGTGTCAGTAGAAATGTTTAAATTTAAGCCTACAAGAATTCGTCTTCCTCCTCTCTGAGCTGCTACCTTACCGTGGTAGAGGAGTTTGCGTGTCCCAATGATCCTAGGAGCTATGTTGTCTGGGGGTTTTCATGCCCCCTGGTAGGGTCTCCCAAGACAAACAGGTCCTAGGTGAGTGATCAGACAAAGAGCAGCTCAAAGACTTCTATGGAATTACAACGAAATGAACCCAGATTTCCCTCGCCCGGACGTGGGTCACCGGGGCCCCGCTCTGGAGCCAGGCCCGGAGTTGGGGCACGATGGCGAGCGCCTGGTGGTCGGGCCTGTTCCCATGGGGCCCGGCCGGGCACAGCCCGAAGAGGCAACGTGGGTCATCCCTCCAATGGGCTCACCACTCATGGGAGGGGCCATAGAGGTCGGGTGCATTGTGAGCTGGGCGGCAGCCGAAGGCAGGGCACTTGGCGGTCCGATCCTCGGCTACAGAAGCTAGCTCTTGGGACGTGGAACGTCACCTCACTGGGGGGGAAGGAGCCTGAGCTAGTGCGCGAGGTAGAGAAGTTCCGGCTGGATATAGTCGGACTCACCTCGACGCACAGCAAGGGCTCTGGAACCAGTTCTCTCGAGAGGGACTGGACCCTCTTCCACTCTGGCGTTGCTGGCAGTGAGAGGCGACGGGCTGGGGTGGCAATTCTGGTTGCCCCCCGGCTCAAAGCCTGTACGTTTGAGTTCAACCCAGTGGACGAGAGGGTAGCTTCCCTTCGCCTTCGGGTGGGGGGACGGGTCCTGACTGTTGTTTGTGCTTACGCACCAAACAGCAGTTCAGAATACCCACCCTTTTTGGGTACACTCGAGGGAGTACTGGAAAGTGCTCCTCCGGGTGATTCCCTTGTCCTACTGGGAGACTTCAACGCTCATGTTGGCAACGACAGTGAAACCTGGAGAGGCGTGATTGGGAAGAATGGTCGCCCGGATCTAAACCCGAGTGGTGTTTTGTTATTGGACTTTTGTGCTCGTCACAGTTTGTCGATAACAAACACCATGTTCAAACATAAGGGTGTCCATATGTGCACTTGGCACCAGGACACCCTAGGCCGCAGTTCCATGATCGACTTTGTAGTTGTGTCATCGGATTTGCGGCCTCATGTTTTGGACACTCGGGTGAAGAGAGGGGCGGAGCTTTCTACCGATCACCACCTGGTGGTGAGTTGGCTGCGATGGTGGGGGAGGATGCCGGACAGACCTGGCAGGCCCAAGCGCATTGTGAGGGTCTGCTGGGAACGTCTGGCAGAGTCTCCTGTCAGAGAGAGTTTCAATTCACACCTCCGGGAGAACTTTGAACATGTCACGAGGGAGGTGCGGGACATTGAGTCCGAGTGGACCATGTTCCGAACCTCTATTGTTGAGGCGGCTGATTGGAGCTGTGGCCGCAAGGTTGTTGGTGCCTGTCGTGGCGGTAATCCCAGAACCCGTTGGTGGACACCAGCAGTGAGGGATGCCGTCAAGCTGAAGAAGGAGTCCTACCGGGTTCTTTTGGCTCATAGGACTCCGGAGGCAGTGGACGGGTACCGACGGGCCAAGCGGTGTGCAGCTTTAGCGGTCGCGGAGGCAAAAACTCGGACATGGGAAGAGTTCGGGGAAGCCATGGAAAACGACTTCCGGACGGCTTCGAAGCGATTCTGGACCACCATACGGCGCCTCAGGAAGGGGAAGCAGTGCACTATCAACACCGTGTATGGTGCGGATGGTGTTCTGCTGACTTCGACTGCGGATGTTGTGGATCGGTGGAGGGAATACTTCGAAGACCTCCTCAATCCCACCAACACGTCTTTCTTTGAGGAAGCGGTGCCTGGGGAATCTGTAGTGGACTCTCCTATTTCTGGGGCTGAGGTCGCTGAGGTAGTTAAAAAGCTCCTCGGCGGCAAGGCCCCGGGGGTGGATGAGATCCGCCCGGAGTTCCTTAAGGCTCTGGATGCTGTGGGGCTGTCTTGGTTGACAAGACTCTGCAGCATCGCGTGGACATCGGGGGCGGTACCTCTGGATTGGCAGACCGGGGTGGTGGTTCCTCTCTTTAAGAAGGGGGACCGGAGGGTGTGTTCCAACTATCGTGGGATCACACTCCTCAGCCTTCCCGGTAAGGTTTATTCAGGTGTACTGGAGAGGAGGCTTCGCCGGATAGTCGAACCTCGGATTCAGGAGGAACAGTGTGGTTTTCGTCCTGGTCGTGGAACTGTGGACCAGCTCTACACTCTCGGCAGGGTTCTTGAGGGTGCATGGGAGTTTGCCCAACCAGTCTACATGTGCTTTGTGGACTTGGAGAAGGCATTCGACCGTGTCCCTCGGGAAGTCCTGTGGGGAGTGCTCAGAGAGTATGGGGTATCGGAATGTCTTATTGTGGCAGTCCGCTCCCTGTATGATCAGTGTCAGAGCTTGGTCCGCATTGCTGGCAGTAAGTCGGACACGTTTCCAGTGAAGGTTGGACTCCGCCAAGGCTGTCCTTTGTCACCGATTCTGTTCATAACTTTTATGGACAGAATTTCTAGGCGCAGTCAAGGCGTTGAGGGGTTCCGGTTTGGTGGCCACGGGATTAGGTCTCTGCTTTTTGCAGATGATGTAGTCCTGATGGCTTCATCTGGCCGGGATCTTCAGCTCTCACTGGATCGGTTCGCAGCCGAGTGTGAAGCGACCGGAATGAGAATCAGCACCTCCAAGTCCGAGTCCATGGTTCTCGCCCGGAAAAGGGTGGAATGCCATCTCCGGGTTGGGGAGGAGACCCTGCCCCAAGTGGAGGAGTTCAAGTACCTAGGAGTCTTGTTCACGAGTGGGGGAAGAGTGGATCGTGAGATCGACAGGCGGATCGGTGCGGCGTCTTCAGTAATGCGGACGTTGTATCGATCCGTTGTGGTGAAGAAGGAGCTGAGCCGGAAGGCAAAGCTCTCAATTTACCGGTCGATCTACGTTCCCATCCTCACCTATGGTCATGAGCTTTGGGTCATGACCGAAAGGATAAGATCACGGGTACAAGCGGCCGAAATGAGTTTCCTCCGCCGGGTGGCGGGGCTCTCCCTTAGAGATAGGGTGAGAAGCTCTGCCATCCGGGAGGAGCTCAACGTAAAGCCGCTGCTCCTCCACATCGAGAGGAGCCAGATGAGGTGGTTCGGGCATCTGGTCAGGATGCCACCCGAACGCCTCCCTAGGGATGTGTTTAGGGCACGTCCAGCTGGTAGGAGGCCACGGGGAAGACCCAGGACACGTTGGAAAGACTATGTCTCCCGGCTGGCCTGGGAACGCCTCGGGATCCCCCGGGAAGAGCTAGACGAAGTGGCTGGAGATAGGGAAGTCTGGGCTTCCCTGCTTAGGCTGCTGCCCCCGCGACCCGACCTCGGATAAGCGGAAGATGATGGATGGATGGATGGATGGAATTCGTCTTCCAAATATAGAAAACGTGTTGCGGTAAGTTGCAGACGTTTTAGCTTCGAATATGCTAACATTAGCCCTGTTATTATGTCATAAGTGCATCTATTGTAACACACACACCATTAAACGTGGAAAGTAATTACTTGGATAACTACTTTTTACTTTTGCTTGAGCCATATTACTTTAAAGCAGGGGTCGGCAACCCAAAACTTTGAAAGAGCCATATCGGACCAAAAATACAAAAAACAAGTCTATCTGGAAAATGAATAATAAGTCTTATAATGAAGGCAACACATGACCTAAGTGTCTACATTAGCAATAATAGCCTACTATCAAAATAACTATGTGTCGCAGGCTAACGCAAATTTTTGTTGACAGAAATGTTGAAATGTAATATTTATTCTACACATTTTTACACACCCCGTTTCCATATGAGTTGGGAAATTGTGCTAGATGTAAATATAAACAAAATACAATGATTTGCAAATAATTTTCTACCCATATTTAGTTGAATATGCTACAAAGACAACATATTTGATGTCAAAACTGATAAAAACATTTTTTTTTGCAAATAATCATTAACTTTAGAATTTGATGCCAGCAACACTTGACAAAGAAGTTGGGAACGGTGGCAATAAATACTGATAAAGTTGAGGAATGCTCATCAAACACCTATTTGGAACATCCCACAGGTGTGCAGGCTAATTGGGAACAGGTGGGTGCTATGAGTGGGTATAAAAACAGCTTCCATGAAATGCTAAGTCATTCACAAACTACGAGGGGGTGAGGGTCACCACTTTGTAAGCCAATCGTCAAACAGTTTTAGAACAACATTTCTCAATAAACTATTGCAAGGAATTTAGGGATTTTACCATCTACGGTCCGTAAAATCATCAAAAGGTTTAGAGAATCTGGAGAATTCACTGCACGTAAGCGATGATATTACGGACCTTTGATCCCTCAGGCGGTACTGCATCAAAAACTGACATCAGTGTGTAAAGGATATCACCCCATTGGCTCAGGAACACTTCATAAAACCACTGTCAGTAACTACAGTTGGTCGCTACATCTGTAAGTGCAAGTCAAAACTCTACTATGCAAAGCGAAAGCCATTCATCAACAACACCAACGAACGCCGCCGGCTTTGCTGGGCCCGAGCTCATCTAAGATGGACTGATGCAAAGTGGTAAAGTGTTCTGTGGTCTGACAAGTCCACATTTCAAATTATATTTGGAAACTTTGGACGTGGTGTCCTCCGGAACAAAGAGGAAAATAACCATCCGGACTGTTATAGGCGCAAAGTTCAAAAGCCAACATCTGTGATGGTATGGGGGTGTATTAGGGCCCAAGGCATGGGTAACTTACATATCTGTGAAGGCACCATTAAGGCTTAACGGTCCATACAGGTTTTAGAGCAACATATGTTGTCATCCAAGCAATGTTATCATGGACCCCCCTGCTTATTTCAGCAAAACAATGCCAGGCCACGTTTTACAACAGCGTGGCATCGTAGTAAAATAGTGCAGGTACTTTCCTGGCCCGCCTGCAGTCCAGACATGTCTCCCATCGAAAATGTGTGGCGCACATGATGAAGCTGTACATCAAGCAAGAATGGTAAAGAATTCCACTTTCAAAGCTTCAACAAATAGTTTTCTCAGTTCCCAAACGTTTATTGAGTGTTGTTAAAAGAAAATGTGATGTAACACAGTGGTGAACATGCCCTTTCCCAACAACTACTTTGGCACGTGTTGCAGCCATGAAATTCTAAGTTAATTATTATTTGCAAAAAAAATAAAGTTTAAAAGTTTGAACTTCAAATATCTTGTCTTTGTAGTGCATTCAACTGAATTTGGGTTGGAAAGGATTTGCAAATCATTGTATTCCGTTTATATTTAAATCCAACACAATTTCCCAACTCATATGGAAACGGGGTTTGTACAACATTGGAAAACATTAGTAAATCAGAGGCTACTCAGAAAGTGAGATAACTCCTGGACATTACTGTCTTTTAATGGCCAAAGGTATAGATGTGTGTGTCCAAGTTAAAGGATATGTCAGGTTGTCTTCTTTTAATAGTTTTATTAACATTTTTGGCAAGCTAGGTAAAGTTAGCTGTGGCCTGGAACAACATGGCACACAAATAACTATCTGAAATGCAGCCGATATTCCATCCATCCATTTCTACCGCTTATTCCCTTCGAGGTCGCGGGGGGCGCTAGAGCCTATCTCATTTACAATCGGGCGGAAGGCAGGGTACACACAGATAATGCGTCATGAGACATGCAAAACTAAGTTACATTCAGAGGATAAAAGTAAAGGATATTAAATGAGCTCAAATATACCTATAAATGCGGCATCATGATGCAATACGTACATATAGCTAGCAGAAATAGCATGTTAGCATTGATTAGTTTGCAGTCATACACTGACCAAATATGCCTGATGAGCACTCCAACAAGTCAATAACTTTTGTGCATTCACGCACAGTAAAAAACTTTTGGTGGACAAAATGAGACAAAGGAGTGGAAGATTTTCCATGTTAACAACCTGTTGTGTCACAGTCCACACTATGGTGTGTTCAAGAACCGTCGAAATTAGTGGGACAAAACGATGTTCACCAAATACTCTCATCAGTGAAGAATACCCACAAACATATTAAACAGTGGGCTTTCTAACAACGGGAAAAGTTTGTGCCATGTTTGTCCTCAAACAAAAAATTAAAATACTAAAACAAAAACATTATTATTCCCCCATCATTTTCCATTTTCAATCCTTTTTTAAAAATGCTCCAGGGAGCCACTAAAGAGCCGCATGCAGCTGGAGAGCCGCGGGTTGCTGAACCCCGCACTAAAGTAACAGTACTCTTGAGTACAATATTTAACTCCTCTACCCACCTGTTGGAGCCTATTTATATTATTTATTTATTAATTGTTTTGACAATGGAATCAAATCATGCCAATGATGAAATTGATGGATTATTGGATGTTTCAGATCAATTATATTGACTGATTGTTTTCAGCTGCTCACGCTCCTCCTATAATTAAGAAGACAGCACAACTGGGTGCTGCCTTTGTCTGTCTGTCATGCTGAAGAAGTGAGGAGTGATATAGTTTGTTTACTTTGTTAGGGCTACTCTGTCGTTCCAAAAAGGGTTAGTGCGTCATAAAACCTCCTCAAGGCTACTCTGCAAACTTTATTTTTATTTATTCTAACCCTTTTTGGAACAACAGAGTAGCCGTAACACCACCTGTGCTAACAACAAAGCTAACGGTTGCAGCTGACCAAGGTGTTGGAGACTAATTCATGCTTGTGGTTCAAGTTCTAACTTAGAGGAATTACCGAGGATGTGATGACAAAGTTCCTAACAATAACGCTTAGATGGTAGAACACAATCAGAAGGCTACTGTATTGTTAAAACCAGACTCTATCTCTCTCTCCTATGTCCAAATATTATATTACATTTACTAGGGCTGTGAATTTTTGGGTGTCCCACGATTCGATTCAATATTGATTCTTGGGGTCACGATTCGATAATATATCTATTTTTTCGATTCGATTCAATATCGATTCTTGGGGTCACGATTCGATAATATATCGATTTTTTTTCGATTTGATTCGATTCTCGATTCAAAAACGATATTTTTCCGATTCAAAACGATTCTGTATTCATTCAATACGTAGGATTTCAGCATGATATACCCCAGTCTGCTGACATGCAAGCAGAGTAGTAGATAAAAAAAAAAAAAAGCTTTTATAAGTGTAAAGGACAATGTTTTATCAACTGATTGCAATAAGGTAAATTTGTTTTAACTATTAAACAAACTAAACATATGACTTGTTTTATCTTTGTGAAAATATGGGACACAGTGTGTTGTCAAGCTTATGAGATGTGATGCAAGTGTAAGCCACTGTGACACTATTGTTCTTTTTTTTATTTTTATAAATGTCTAATGATAATGTCAATGAGGGATTTTTAATCACTGCTATGCTGAAATTATAACTAATATTGGTACTGTTGTTGATAATACTCATTTTTGTTTCACTACTTTTGGTTTGTTCTGTGTCGTGTTTGTGTCTCCTCTCAATTGCTCTGTTTATTGCAGTTTTGAGTGTTGCTGGGTCAGGTTTGGTTTTGGAATTGGATTGCATTGTTATGGTATTGCTGTGTAGTTGTTTGTTGGATTGATAAAAAGAAAAAAAGAAAGAAAAAAAATTGATTTTTTAAAATGAGAATCGATTCTGAATCGCACAACGTAAACGACTCGATTCTTATTCGAATCCATTTTTCCCCACACCCCTAACAGTTACTATTACTATTACTGTTACAAATACCACATAAAGTTACAGATTGTTGCTCCAAGCGGCCAACAACCCTCGCCTTGCCTCGGATGCCCCACCCCTGACTCTGCCCCGAGGCCAAGGTGACACAAGCCCCTCCCAGCATTGGGCTGCCAGCTGCTGTCACCATGACAACCGCCTTTGAAGCCTGACATGATGTGTCAGGCGAGCGTGACAATCTTTCTTCTTCAGTTTCTCTTCTCCGTCACGTCGCCATTCCACACGACTCCTTTGTTTTCCAACCTTCCGTCCTCGCCATCTGCTGCTGTGCCCTCGCTCGGGAGAGATGTTTGGCCAGCAGCAGCGCTGATAAACTGCAATAAATGTGAGCGTTGAATAATCATTCACAGCTGATTCAGGATGTAGAAGCGCTCACTGCCTCTCAGCCTGTGGAAGACCGAGGGCGTTTCCATGGAGACGGGAGGAGGAGACCTTTGAACAGCAGAAGCCCGTTTATCTCAGTCTCGCACATCTCGTACTCAATAAAAAGGTAGAATGTTGACGTAGACGCTTGTCACCCAATCTCTTTTGGTTTTAATCTCAATTTTCTTCTCTTCCAGATCTTCAAATTAAAGGTCACGCCTTTGCTTCTATTCAAGATTTTCACACTTAAGATCACGTCTTTCCTTTGTATTACGATTTTCATAATAAAAGACCCATCTTTTTTCCTTCTATTCCAGAGTTTTTATTTTCTTTTACACAAAGGTATCAGCATCTTTTTTCTATTCAATATTTTCACAATAAAGGTCTCAGCATCTTTTTCTTCTTCAGTTTTACCCAATTAAGGTCACAACAAGTTTTTGTTCTATTGCAGATTTCCACATAAAAGGTCACAGCATCTCTTATTTTATTCTATATTTTCACATTAAAGGTCACCTCTCTCTTTTGTATTACAGATTTTCATAACAAATGTCAACATCTTTTCGTCTATTCCAGATTTTTTTTTCCATAAAGGTATGAGCATCTTTTTCTCTTCAATATTTTCACAATAAAGGTTTCAAAATCTTTTTTCCCTTCTAGTTTTTCCCAAATATTGTCACAACATATTTTTTGTTCTATTCCAGATTTTCACATAAAAGGTCACATCTCTTATTTTATTCCAGATTTTCACATTAAAGGTTACGTCTTTCTTTTGTATTACAGATTTTCATAATAAATGACACAGCATCTCTTATTTTATTCCAAATTCTCACATTAAAGGTCACCTCTCTCTTTTGTATTACAGATTTTCATAACAAATGTCAACATCTTTTCGTCTATTCCAGATTTTTTTTTCCATAAAGGTATGAGCTTCTTTTTTCTCTTCAATATATTCACAATAAAGGTCTCAAAATCTTTTTTCCCTTCTAATTTTTCCCAAATATTGTCACAACATATTTTTTGTTCTATTCCAGATTTTCACATGAAAGGTCACAACATCTCTTATTTTATTCCAGATTTTCACATTAAAGGTCACATCTTTCTTTTGTATTACAGTTTTTCATAATAAATGACACAACAGCTTTTCTTCTATTCCAGATTTTAATTTTTTTACACAAAGGTATCAGCATCTTTTTTCTCTTCAATATTTTCACAATAATGGTCTATACATCTTTTTTCTCTTCCACATTTTCCCTATTTAGGCCACAGCATCACTTATTTTATTCTAAATTTTCACATTAAAAGTCACAGCATCTTTTTTCCTCTTCCAGATTTTCAAAATAAAGGTTACAACATGTTTTCTTCTATTCCAGATTTTCACAGTAAAGACCACAACATCCATTCATCCATCCATTTTACTACCGCTTGTCCCTGTAAGGGGTTGCGGGGAGCTGGAGCCTATCCCAGCTGCATATTTTATTCTATTGGTGGGTTGCAAACAAAGTGACATTTCTTCTATTCGTCTTAATTGACACGATGCTCAAGCAGCTTGAGCGTAGCATTAAAAAAAGTGAGTGTAGAGTTTGAAAATGCTCTATTGTTGTTCGGTTCTTGGGTGTACCAGTCGTTCAAAGAGTGACAGGAAATAATTTTCATTGAGTCTGTAAAGAAGTGGCTTATAAATGTAATAAAGTCAAGGAAAACAACAAAAGTGCGTGGAAGGAAATGAATGGAAAATATCATGTTCATCATCTTGTGGAATGCAATTGGACCGCTTGCGTCTGCAGCGATCACTTTGTAAAATGTTTGTTTGAACATTTAAATTGTTTGAGAACATTTCTGTGATGCAATCGAGTTTATTCTCTACTATATTAGTTGTGTTTGAGAGCAAAACTAAACAATAAGAAAGGACAAGAGATCACATTAGTTTGTGTTCTTTTGTGGTTGCTGTGCCTAAATATAACTATTAAGACCTGGTTGTGCAAATAAACTAACGTCATGTTAAGTCATAGTAATAAATATTGTGATTGTTGGTCCAATGCACCGTATTTTTGTTGTCAATTTTTATGACAGAAACTAAAAGTTTAGTTGTCCAACCGGTAGGAGGCCACGGGGAAGACCCAGAACACATTGGGAAGACTACGTCTCCCGGCTGGCCTGGGAACGCCTCGGGATCCCCCAGAAAAGCTGGACGAAGTGGCTGGGGAGAGGGAAGTCTGGGCTTCCCTGCTGAGGCTGCTGCCCCCGCGACCCGACCTCGGATAAGCGGAAGAAGATGGATGGATGGATACTTTTGGTTTGTTCTGTGTCGCGTTTGTGTCTCCTCTCAATTGTTCTGTCTATTGCAGTTCTGAGTGTTGCTGGGTCAGGTTTGGTTTTGGAATTGGATTGCATTGTTAAGGTATTGCTGTGTAGTGGTTTGTTGGATTGATAAAAAAAATTAAAAAAAATATTTTTTTAAAATGAGAATCGATTCTGAATCGCACAACGTAAACGATTCGATTTGTATTCGAATCGATTTTTTCCCCACACCCCTAATTATATATATACATATATACATGTACATATATATATATATATATATATATATATATATATGTACATATATATATATATATATATATATATATATATATATATTTATACATACATACATATATATATATACTTATGTATATATATATATATATTTGTATATATACATACATACATATATATATATATATATATATATATATATATATATATATATATATATATATATAGGGCTTCACGGTGGAAGAGGGGTTAGTGCGTCTGCCTCACAATACGAAGGTCCTGAGTAGACCAGGTTTCAATCCTGGGCTTTCTGTGTGGAGTTTACATGTTTTCCCGTGAATGCGTGGGTTTCTTTCGGGTACTCCGGCTTCCTCCCACTTCAAAAGACATGCACCTGGGGATAGGTTGATTGGCAACACTAAATTGGCCCTAGTGTGAGAATGTGAGTGTGAATGTTGTCTGTCTATCTGTGTTGGCCCTGCGATGAGGTGGCGACTTGTCTAGGGTGTACACCGCCTTCCGCCGGATTGTAGCTGAGATAGGCACCAGCGCCCCCCGCGACCCCAAAGGGAATAAGCGGTAGGTAAAAATGGATGGATGGATGGACATATGTATATACACACACACACACACACACACACACATATATATATATATATGTATATATATATATATATATATATATATATATATATATATATATATATATATATATATATATATATATATATATATATATGTGTGTGTATATATATATATGCATATATATATATATATATATATATATATATGTTCAAAACCGGGGTAGAGCGGAATATACCGTATGCATATATTATTTAGTTATATTAATTCTTTGTCTTTTGAATTGCCATGAAAATATGGTTCGCTATATTACAAGTTACTTCATTCACTTATAAAAGCATCATTTAAATTCTGTGTCATTTACAGCACCTGTGACGAGAGCATACAAGGGCGCACAGGTGGAATTGATTGGACAAATGTCAGGTGAGAACAGTTTTTGACCACTTCTAATGAAACACTTGAGCCTACGTTTTTTTGTTTATAGCTTTGAATGCAGTTAAACTTGTGTTCGTTCACCGTGGATGTACACGGAAAGAAGACCTTTTTGCAAATAAAGCTATTGTTTTGACAAACTTAAGTTGGAGTCAGAAGTGTGTCCTGGCTCAGCCCACAGCCTTTGGCTTAGAACCTGAGAAATCTTGGAAACATACTTGCCAACCCTGAGACCTCCGATTTCGGGAGGTGGGGGGCGGGGGCATGGTTGGGGGCGGGGTTAAGAGGGGAGGAGTATATTTACAGCTGTTGTGTGCAGTTGTGCACTGCACTTTCTAAAGTAGATGTTATTGTCACATATGCATGATTGATTGATTGATTGAAACTTTTATTAGTAGATTGCACAGTACAGTACATATTGCGTACAACTGACCACTAAATGGTAACGCCGCAATAAGTTTTTCAACTTGTTTAAGTCGGGGTCCACGTTAATCAATTCATGGTACAAATATATACTATCAGCATAATACAGTCATCACACAAGTTAATCATCATAGTATATACATTAAATTACTTACAATCCAGGGGGTGGGATTAGGAGCTTTGGTTGATATCAGTACTTCAGTCATCAACAATTGCATCAACAGAGAAATGGACATTGAAACAGTGTAGGTCTTACTTAGTAGGATATGTACAGCCAGCAGAGAACATAGTGAGTTCAGATACCATAAGAACAAGTATATACATTAGAAATACATTTGATTATTTACATTAGGTTATTTACAATCAGGGGAGATGGGATGTGAATGGAGGAGGATTAGTAAAGAGTTGAAGTTGCCTGAAGATGTTGTGGTAGATGTACAGTAGATGGCAGTATTGTCCTGTTTAATAGTGTCACATGCTGTTTACGGCAGACGAACTGGTTTACGGTAGAGTGGTAGACGTAAACGTGACTGCTGTTGTTATGTGTTGTTACTGCGCTGGGAGGACGTTAATGAAACTGCCTAACAATAAACCCACATAAGAAACCAAGAACTCGCCCTAGATCATTCTACAGTTATATCGTCATTGGGCAGACACGTCACTCACGTCCTCATGGAGCTGGAGGGGGCGTGGCCTCCAGTTCCGCCTGAATTTCGGTAGATTTTCGGGAGAAAATTTGTCCCGGGAGGTTTTCAGGAGAGGTGCTGAGTTTCGGGAGTCTCTCAGAAAATCCGGGAGGGTTGGCAAGTATGCTTGGAAATGCCGATACATTATCCGTAAAATTTGTAAAAATGGCATCAATAAAAACTTAAAAATGTTCACAAACATTGGTGATACTAATATATCCTGCAACTGGGAAAAAGTCAATCCTTCAAAATAAAAGCACACCAGTGAAACTCAGTTAGTGGTAGTTGCACCTCACTACTGAAGGTGAAGGCAGTGAAGTGAGTAATACGTGAGTCACAATCAGATCCACAACGCGAGATTGATGGATGGACAAGAAGAGAACAAAAAAAACATCGCTGCCATAACAATACAAATATATTCAAACTTTTCATCCCTCCTTTCTATTTTCCCCCAGAAATGTTGACAGGTATGAATTCAACCAATACTCCCATCAGGACAGTCTTAATTTAGCAATAACATTTATAAATATCAACACACAGATCAGATGAAAAAGCCAAATGAAGACAAAAGAAAGAGTCAAGCAGTTAGATTAAGACGATGAAGATGATGTGGAAGATGAAGAAAAGTTAAAAAGCCTGATGTTCTTAAAACAATAATGATTTGTAGGAAAATAGGAACATGTTTCATTTAAATTAGTAAGGGAGATAAACTTTGTAGCTTTCAATTTGTTACCTCCTCCAAGGAGGTCATGTTTTTGCTTATTACAGGATTTAAAAAAAAATACACTCCAAAAAAATCGGACGCTAAAGGCAGTCCCAATATTGTTGTCCGGGTGGAGATCAGGAGACATTCGGGAGAATGGTTGCCCTGGGAGATTTTTGAGAGGGGCACTGAAATTCGGGAGTCTCCCGGGAAAATCGGGAGGGTTGGCAAGTATGCTTTGTGGACGCATTTTTTCCACTCCACTGTTTTTTTCCTTAAGTCTTTGCTGTTATCCAGCATTATGTTCATTCTTGTTGCTAGTTCAGTTTTTCCTTCATGCTCAGTTTTGTTTTGCATCACATAAAATATATTGCTTTTAACCTGCAAGTTGCCTCTTGCCCTATCCTGCATTTTTGGACTCACAACAACCAGTGCCAAAAAAACACCCTAAAAAAAGCCTCTTGTTTATTTACAGGAGTTTGCTTAAGATACTTATATTAAAAATAACTATGTACCGTTACAGTTTCCATTCATTCATCCATTTTCTACCGCGTGTCCTGTTCAGGGTCGCGGGGGGTTGCTGGAGCCTACCTCAGCTGCATTCGAGCGGAAGGCGGAGTACACCCTGGACAAGTCGCCACCTCATCGCAGGGCGAACACAGATAGACAGACAACATTCACACTCACATTCACACATTAGGTCCAATTTAGTGTTGCCAGTCAACCTATCCCCAGGTGCATGTTTTTGGAAGTGGGAGGAAGCCGGATTACCCGGAGGGAACCCACGCAGTCACGGGGAGAACATGCAAACTCCACACAGAAAGATCCCGAGCCCAGGATTGAACCCAGGACAACTCAGGACCTTCGTATTGTGAGGTACATGCACTAACCCCTGTACCACCGTGCCGCCTCCCGTTACATTTTGTATCCTGTAACATGGTGGCATGCATGCTTTTTCAGGTAATACTCGTACAACAATATAGTCAGATATAACACACTTGAAGTGAAGCTAATATAAGGAAAACTATGCTTGGATCATCGGTGTCCTCAATGAACGCCACCTCATCTCCTTTCCTCCTCAATTATTCATGAACTTCAGAAGAAGAAGAGAATCAGACTCAGCATCTATATTTAAAACCGTGGCAGCTATAAAAATAGAATCATTATAGAAATCGAATATCAGTGACAATGCTGCTTTTAGCACCATGGACTTGTTGATGTGGGAAAATGTTTGGCCAAACAAGTTGATCTAATTCTGCTTGCTGATGACGACAAAACAACCAATGCAATTATTAAAAATGTTTATCATTCATAAAGGTCACTGAAAAACAACAGAAATACATCAAAAGAAATAAACGTTAAACTTTAAGCTAAATCAGAACTATTTGATTCCTTAAGGAGATTTCAAACTGATGTTAAATACCAGTGGGTCACCTTAATTAGTTCATTTTCATAAATACTCTTTAAATGTAAATAAATATGCACTCTATGACCACACCTACTACATTTTTAAAGATACAAACCGCGTTTCCATATGAGTTGGGAAATGGTCTTAGATGTAAATATAAACAGAATACAATGATTTGCAAATCATGTTCAACCCATATTCAGTTGAATATGCTACAAAGACAACATATTTGATGTTCAAACTGATAAACATTTTTTTTTTTGCAAAGAATCATTAACTTTAGAATTTGATGCCAGCAACACGTCACAGGGAAGTTGGGAAAGGTGGCAATAAATACTGATAAAGTTGAAGAATGCTCATCGAACACTTATATGGAACATCCCACAGGTGTGCAGGCTAATTGGGAACAGGTGGGTGCAATGATTGGGTATAAAAGCAGCTTTCATGCAATGCTAAGTCATTCACAAACAAAGATGGGGCGAGGGTCACCAATTTATAAGCAAATCGTCGAACACTTTTAGAACTACATTTCTCAACGAGCTATTGCAAGGAATTTAGTGATTTTACCATCTACGGTCCGTAAAATCATCAAAAAGTTCAGAGAATCTGGAGAATTCACTGCACGTAAGCGATGATATTACTGACTTTTGATCCCTCAGGCGGTACTGCATCAAAAACCGACATCAGTGTGTAAAGGATATCACCACATGGGCTCAGGAACACTTCATAAAACCACTGTCAGTAACTACAGTTGTTTGCTACATCTGTAAGTGCAAGTTAAAACTCTACTATGCAAAGCCAAACCCATTTATCAACAATATCCTGAAACGCTGCCGGCTTCTCTGGGCCGGAGCTCATCTTAGATGGACTGATGCAAAGTGGAAAAGTGTTCTGTGGTCTGACGAGTCCACATTTCAAATTATATTTGGAAACAGAGGACGTGGTGTCCTCCAGAAACAAAGAGGAAAATAACCATTCGGATTGTTATAGGCGCAAAGTTCAAAAGCCAGCATCTGTGATGGTATGGGGGTGTATTAGGGCCCAAGGCATGGGTAACTTACACATCTGTGAAGGCACCATTAATGCTGAAAGGTCCATACAAGTTTTGGAGCAACATATGTTGTCATCCAAGGAACGTTATCATGGACGCCCCTGTTTATTTCAGCAAAACAATGCCAAGCCACGTGTTACAACAGCGTGGCTTCGTAGTAAAAGAGTGCGGGTACCTTCCTGGGTGGCCTGCAGTCCAGACATGTCTCCCATCGGAAATGTGTGGCGTATAATGAAGCGTAAAATACGACAGCGGAAACCCCAAACTGTTGAACGACTGAAGCTCTACATAAAACAAGAATGGGAAAGAATTCCACTTTCAAAGCTTCAACAATTAGTTTCCTCAGTTCCCAAACGTTTATTGAGTGTTGTTAAAATAAAAGGTGATGTAACACAGTGGTGAACATGCCTTTTGCCAACTACTTTGGCACGTGTTGCAGCCATGAAATTCTGAGTTAATTATTATTTGCAAAAATAAAAAAGTTTATGAGTTTGAACATCAAATATCTTCTCTTTGTAGTGCATTCAACTGAACATGGGTTGAAAAGGATTTGCAAACCATTGTATTCCGTTTATATTTACATCTAACACAATTTCCCAACTCATATGGAAACGGGTTTTGTACTTGGGGCCTGATTCACTGAAAGTTTGCGTGTACTAAACACGTGCAAACCTGGTATCACACGCAAAGCTGAACAACTAAACGTGTGCAGAGTGGATTGTGGCTGTTAAGTCTGCAAAATAAGGCGAGCAATCCGTTTTGTGTCTCCGTCTTCATTAATATGCAAATGATACGAGAAAATGTAAATATAATCATTCAGCACACGCAGCCTGATTTACTAAACTAGAAAGTGATTGTGACACCTAAATTAGCGTCTTTATTTTGCACATCTAAAAAGTATGTGCAAACTGACCGTTACACACATTGTTGGAGGATAGACAGAAGAGAATCATCCATCTTATATTTTTGAACTGTCCAAAATAAAAATGATATTAATCCAAAAATATTCAACATATTGTCTATTCAGCAACATCCTTTTATTTTAGTCTGCATGCTGGGCTGGTTAAAACAAATTAAATAGATCTGTGTTGTGTCCTTTAGTATTTATTTATTTATTTTCATATCAAACATTTATTATTAACACATCTCTCATATGAAAAACACTTCTTGAATAATGCATGTTTTTGCATCTTGAGCGTTGTAGGTGCAGCCTCTACCAACGAGAGCACTTTCAGCACTTGAAAATGTTGTAGATGCACTCTGGACTGTGTCTAAAATGGCCATGTCTCCTGCATGTTTGAAAACGTACCGAAACGTCTCAGCTGGGATAAAATGAATGTGCAGTAGATGAGTTCATGGTGATGTCCTGTACTGTACATGCAAAATCATCTTTTAAATAAAGCAGTCAGCACCAGTTATGAAATGTACACACAGTGTTAGTAGTACACACTATTTTATTCTTTGCACACACTGTTAGGCACTGTTAGTCAGACCCTGGGTGTGTACTTTGGTATGTTTGGCTGTAAGGCTATGGAAATTAAATATGCTAATATGTTCATTCTAAAATGTGTTAAGGCTGGAACATGTTCAATGTGTACATTTGGAAATATGTTTAATATGTTAAGACTAAAAAAATATCTATATACCAAGGATGGAATATGTTTAATAATATGTTTGTTATGAAATTATGTTACTATGTAAGGCTGAAAAATGTTTGATATATTATTCTGAAATATGCTTGACAAGCGGTAGACAATGGATGGATGGCTGTTAAGGCTGAAATATGTTAAAATGTTAAGGCTGAAACATGTTTAATATGTTATTCTGAAATATGGTTAATATGCGAAGACTGAAATGTTTAATATGACAAGTGGTAGAAAATGGATGTTAGGCTGAAATTTATTAATGCTGAAATATATTTATTATCTTATGGCTGCAATATGCAAATATGTTATGGCTGAAATATTTTTAATATGTTAAGGCTTAAATATGTTAATATGTTATAGCTGAAATATGGTAAAATATTACAGCTGAAATATATTAATAGGGACGAGTGGTAGAAAATGGATGGATGGATGGGCTGAAATATGTGAATATATTCAGGCTGAAATATGGTAAAATGTTGAAGCTGAAACATGTTAATATGTTATGGCTTAAATATGTAAATATGTTATGGCTGAAATATGGTAAAATGTTAAAGCAGAAATATGTTAATATGTTGTGGCTGAAATATTTTTAACATGTTAAGGCTGTAATATGTCAATACGTTCAGGCTGAAATATATTAATATAGAATGGCTGAAATATATTAATATAGAATGGCTGAAATATATTAATATGTTATGGCTGAGATATGGTAAAATGTTAAGGCTGAAATATGTTAATATGTTGCGGCTGAAATATGGTACAATGTTATGGCTGAAATATTTTAATATGTTACGGCTGAAACATGGTAAAATGTTAAGGCTCAAATATATTAATAGGGACAAGCGGTAGAAAATAGATGAATGGATGGGCTGAAATATGTGCATACGTTATGGCTGAAATATGTTAACATGTTAAGGCTGAAATATGTAAATGTGTTATGGCTGAAATATGTTATGTTCAGGCTGAAATATGTTAAAATGTTAAAGCTGAAATATGTTAATATGTTATGGCTGAAATATGGTATAATTTTAACGCTAAAATATGCTAATATGTTATGGCTGAAATATGTTTAATATGTTGTGGCTGAAATATGTTTAATATGTTCATGATGAAATATGTTAATATGTTATGGCTGAAATATGGTTAAATATTACAGCTGAAATATAGTAAACTGTTAAGGCTGAAACATGTTAATATGTCATGGCTTAAATATGGTAAAATGTTAAGGCTGAAATATATTAATAGGGACAAGTGGTAGAAACGGATGGATGGATGGATGGGCTGAAATATGTGAATATGTTCAGGCTGAAATATGGTAAAATGTTAAAGCTGAAATATGTTAATATGTTATGGCTGAAAAATGGTCAAATGTTAAGGCTCAAATATATTAATAGGGACAACCGGTAGAAAATGGATGGATGGATGGGCTGAAATATGTGAATATATTCAGGCTGAAATATGGTAAAATGTTGAAGCTGAAATATGTTAATATGTTATGGCTCAAATATGTAAATATGTTATGGCTGAAATATGGTAAAATGTTAAAGCTCAGATATATTAATAGGGACAAGCAGTAGAAAATTGATGGATGGATGGGCTGAAATATGTGAATGTTTAGGCTGAAATATGGTAAAATGTTAAGGCTGAAATATGTTAATATGTTATGGTTGAAATATGGTAAAATGTTAAAGCTGAAATATGGTAAAATGTTAAGGCTGAAACATGGTAAAATGTTAAGGCTCAAATATATTAATAGGGATAACCGGTAGAAAATGGATGGATCGGCTGAAATATATTAAAATCTTAAGGCTGAAATATGTGAATATGTTATGGCTGAAATATGTTATTGTGTTCAGGCTGAAATATGATAAAATGTTAAACCTGAAATATATTAATAGGCTATGGCTGAAATATGGTCAAATGTTAAGGCTCAAATATATTAATAGGGACAAGCGGTAGAAAATTGATGGATGGATGGGCTGAAATATGTGAATGTTATGGCTGAAATATGGTAAAATGTTAAAGCTGAAATATGTTAACATGTTATGGTTGAAATATGGTAAAATGTTAAAGCTGAAATATGTTAATAATATGTTATGACTGAAATATGGTACAATTTTATTGCTGAAATATACTAATATGTTATGGCTGAAATATGTTGTAGCTGAAATATGGTAAAATGTTATGGCTGAAATATGTTTAACATGTTAAGGCTGTAATATGTTAATATGTTCAGGCTGAAATATGTTAATATGTTATGGCTGAAATACATTCTCACACCACTTAGCTCGTGTGTCTGATGCTGGAGGGCTCTAACCTTCTGAAGCCTCCGCGCGGAGCTGTGATTGGCGGGCTATATTAGTACATCAATTCCGGGTTTTTCTATCCCGTCCGTCCTCTGCCTCGACTCGTTTAGCAGTCGCTCAGATCACTTTGGCAAAGGTCTTCTTCTCAGCAATATGGACCATAAAAAAATATGTCGGATAAAAGTGAGCTTTGTTTCAAAATGATTAGTTCTTGATGTAATATGTCAACATTATTGTGGATGTTGATTATTTACTCGAGCTGCAATACACACAGGCAGCTAATAGAACTGAGGTTACTCACTCAGGAAAACACTGCCTCTAGTGCTTTGGATGAGAAATGCATGTCATGCCTCAGCTGTCACAAAAATAGCTCACTGTTTTACACTGCAAGTAAAATGGGCTTTTTTATTAGACTCCAGTGTAAATTATGTTCAGTACGATAAAGTGAAAACAAAGGAAGTTTACCGTGAGGAAGTCGCAACTACTACAAAATAAAATAAAAGTCGCCACACCTTAGAAATTATCGTGTATTTTTTTTATGTAAAAAATATATTAAATAAGTACAATGTAATAAAGTTAGGATGGATCTATTTTTTTATGGCTTTTAAGTAGAGAAGGCACAGACATCAGCATGGATCTACGTTAGCTTTATTTTTCAACTCTCCTGGAAGCAAATGCGCCACAGCGTCAATTCCAGTCCTTCAAAGATCGCTATTTCTTCGTAATCAAAATATATATTCATATATTCTATATAACATATTATTTACGCACTATTGACAAGTGATGCACCAAACATGTGGTCGTCTGATATAGACTTTGCTCACCAAAACCGGCGACCGAGTCTTTCCCACGAAGGACAGAGTTAGCCCAAAGCTGCCGAAAAAGTCCCATTCAGGTCGCATTGCGTTTAGACTGAAGTCACATTTGAAAAGATCAGATTCTAAAGGGATTTAGGACTCCTTCCTGAGGTGGCTTGAATCTGATGACAAAAGATCAGATTTGAGGCACTTTGGAGCGTTTAGACTGGCAAAAAATAAAATCTGATCTGTGTCACTTGAGGGCAAAAAAATCCGATTTGAACCGAAAGAAGTGGTTAACAAAAGGTAATAAAGTCATAAAAAAACAAGTGGATCAAAGGAAATGGCTTTAAATAAAAACATATCACTTTCATCATTTTGTGGAATACAACAGTACCAAGCTTGTGTCTGCAGTGATCACTTAGTAAATATGTTTGTTTGAACATTTGTTTAGTTTGTGAAACTTTCTGTTATGCAATCAAGTTTTTTTTGTACTATATCAGTAATGTTCGAGAGCAGAATTAAACGTAAAGAAAGGACATGGGATCACATTAGTTTGTCTTCTTTTGTGGTTGTTATGACTAAATATAACTACGAACACCTGGGTGTCCAAATAAACTTCATGTTATGTTAAGTCCTAGAAATAAATATTTTGATTGTAGGTTGGATCCAATGTAATTTATTTCCCTATTTTCGTAACAGAAACTATAAGCTTAGCTGTTGTTGTTGTGCAGGAAAGCCAAGTGCTTTATTTATTTGACACGGATGACCTCATTATAGTGTCTTTGGTGATATTTGTTATCATCAAGAAAATACCATTAATAGTATTAATAAATCAGATAAATAAATCTCTTGTAGGCTCAACAGCATTTATAACTAAATGAGACAAAATAAGAACTTCACATCATAAAAACAACTGCAGACATGAATGGTAAATGAGAGTAAGCAAAAATCAACTGCAAACAAGCTTATCCCTTCTCATTGGCGTCACGATCCCAGCAGAACGGCACTCGTTCTGTCAATCAAATATGTTCCTTGGCGATGCAGGGAAAGGTCCAACTTTGTCTTTCACCGATTAATGTTTAATTTGAGGACCCGTCAGATGTAAAGACATGATGTGCCTCCAATCTTTTCTTCTCTAAACACTAAAAGTGTCAAGTAAAGTGAGGTAGCAGTAACCTCTTGGTGATGACAGATTGTTTAAATCTTAAAAAAAAATGTAAAAATCCTTTCCATCCCAATTAAAATATTTTTTTCATGATCGCTTTTATATTTGTCTCTAAACCTTTCAAAATAAGTCCAAATCTGTACTGATTCAGGTAATCGGCTACTGTTCGTTGTTGAATTTAGCTGGGGTTCTTTTACCAGTGTACATGTTTCATTGCATTATCATTGTTAATAAATATTCTCGCTGTCTTTTACATTTTGCATGGGAACATTTAAGTAAAATGGCAGCCTCTAAGCGGAAGCGTCTCAGCTTTAAGTTCCAAAGGAGGTAGATTAACGGCACTGACTAGTTTGGACACTCTTGATACAAAGTCCCATATGTCTAAATCACCTCATTCATCCATGTCTTACCAATCCTGACGCTCACATTGCTCAACCGTCAGTATGGCGAGGCTTGTGCAGAGGCGGGGGCTCTGAAACCTTGAGCAATCTTTAGTATAAAGGAAATGGAAATTAAAATAGAAAAGGCTGTAGAGCAGGGGTCGGGAACCTTTTTGGCTGAGAGAGCCATGAAAGCCAAATATTTTAAAGTGTATTACCGTGAGAGCCATATAATAATTTTTAACACAGAATACTACTAAATGCATGTATTTTTTAAGTAAGACCAACATTTTCAGAGTAAAATAAGTCTTATTTTTTTTATAACATTTTTATTCTGAAGCTAATCAATCATAATTAAAATACTTCTTACCATTGATGCGACTTCTTGAACAGGGGCGGAGAAAACGGATAGTTGCATAGATTAAAATGCTTAAGAGTTTTTCATATTTTGAATGTTATTTTAACAGGCGACATCTTGCGCCTGTTTTCCAAGATGTCCTGTTGCAAGGTGGTGTTTTTAATTTTCTAACAATACTTGTTCCTTTTTAAAACGTGTATGACAGAGAACAATGCTTTAACGGTCATAATAATTATTTCCAGTCATAGTGACATGTCAACCCAACCATTGTTTGGTGATTTTTTAATAAATTGTTTTAGTTCCTTGTTCATTTTTTCCCGCTGTTTCTTTCGCTAAATTAGTGCAATGCGAATGTATATCTGCATTAAAGTATAATTCTCAGGCCTTTTTCTATGAATTATTTTAGAATATGGGGGGTGGCATAGCTCGGTTGGTAGAGTGGCCGTGCCAGCAACTTGAGGGTTCAAGGTTCGATTCCCTCTTCAGCCATGCTAGTCACTGCCGTTGTGTCCTTGGGCAAGACACTTTACCAACCGGCTCCCAGTGCCAACCACACTGGTTTAAATGTAACTTAGATATTGGGTTTCACTATGTAAAGAACTTTGAGTCGCTCGAGAAAAGCGCTATATAAATATAATTCACTTCACTTCACTACTTTTAACATTGTGATTACCGGTGGGATTATTCATTACTTATGGTATTAAGTAATGTCAGCTAAGATGTATCTGAGAGCCAGATGCAGTCATCAAAAGAGCCACATCTGGCTCTAGAGCCAGAGGTTCCCTACCCCTGCTGTAGCGTCTGCTGTAGCCAAGGCTATTGTACTGGAGGCTGCTGTTGTGGGGATAAACTCTTGCGGGAGCTCAGAAGTCGTCAAATGCCTACCCGAAGTAATGAGTTCAAATTAAAAAGAGTTCAGTGAATATGTGAAAAGACAGTGACAGGTGCAGGATAATGAGGAATGTGATCTAACACCACAACTACAACAGCTATGAGAATTTTGTATTGGACCATGAAGCGTGCAGCTTACTCAGCCAAGGTCAACAGTAGTATGACCAGCAACACTCCAGCCAACACCAAGTACATCACGTTTATTCCTGGTCATTTTTGGCAGACAATCAGCAGTGGGCCTCTCAGCCAAGTACCCAACATGACTGTAGGCCAGGTTACTATCATAAAAGGTGACGATAGACAATGAAAGGATTAAATCATACATTGATATGCTCCAAATTCTTCAAGCCAAGGCGCAACGAACAGTATATCAGACCTCGCTAAATTCCTGCTCAGAAGTCAGAGTCAGGAGGCCTGATCCGATTTGACGATCAACCAGAAAACTATCTAAGCTGGAAGTCCACATTTATCAGTGCTGTGGAAAGTTTGGCTCTCGCTGCTCGTGAACAGATTGACCTGCTCACGAAATGGTTAGGTCCAAACTCCAGTCATCTAGTTTGAAGGATGAAATCAGCAAATTTGAAGCACCCCGCCATTGGCCTTAGGATGATTTGGCAAGGTCGCACTGGTTCTCAGCATTGCTACTGATGACGCAGAGGGCTTCCATGAAAAGGCCACATTCGTAGCCGATGAGGAGGATGGCCTAAGTGAGGATGGCACTTCAGCAGCCGTGAAGCTCCAAGAGAGAGAGAGAGCGTCCATTGAACGGTCACATTTTTTGGCCGATGAGGAGGACGCGTGTGGGTGCCGGACGAAAGCCATTGCAGCAAACCAGGAGGGTGCGCACCAGATGAGCCCATGTGTGGCAGGCGAGTTGGACGCCGTGGAGGCTGCAGGACGCTGCAGGACCGGAGGTCGCAAAGGCTGCAGAACTGTCCATCCATCCATCCATTTTCTACCGCTTGTCCCGTTCGGGGATGCGGAGGGTCGCTGGAGCCTACCTCAGCTGCATTCGGACGGATGCCGGGGTACACCCTGGACAAGTCGTCACCTCATCGCAGGCTGCAGAACTGGAGGTCACGAATGCTACAGGACTGGAGGCGTACCAGAAAAAACTATCAAAACTTCTTCAGTGGACAGGAAAAATGTCTGTCTGAGGGCTTTCCTAAATCCATTTAAAATAAAGATAAACTATACAAAATATAAAAATATATTGACATATATAATAAGAATAGCCAGACAGGACAGCAATACACAGGGTATCAAGGCTTCTTATGGAAATCTAAAGCAATGCTGGAAGGTACTGAATAAAGTTCTCAGCCGGGGTCCAAATACTATTATCCTTTCTGACACCAAATGCAAACAAAATGATGACGATCTAGCCAACAGTCTTTGCAATTTGTTCAATTCCATAGAAAAAACCCTCTCAAACACCATAAATCCACCAGGGATTGCAACTTATCCTCAAGACCTAAAGGTAATTTCACAAACTCACTATTCCTGGCACCAACTGACAAAGTAGAGGTGCCAAGAATAGTGCCTAAGAAAATCAAGACTGCAAAAGTCATCCCAGTTTTTTGAATCAGGAATAAAAATATTATGCAAAATGTATCAACCCATATCAGTGCTATTTACGATTTCCAAAGTATTTGAGTGGGTCGTATTAGATAGCTTAAGTGGTTTCATGACTAAAATGTATATTCTAACTCCATGTTAGAATGGTTTTAGAAAACAGAGCACAACCTGTAAGGCAATTTTAGATCTCATTGAAAAAGTTAATCATGCTATTGACAAAGGCAAGTGTGGAGTTGGTGTCTTCCTTGACTTGTCAAAAGCCTTTGATACCATTAACTTTGACATTTTGTTGGGCAAACCTGATCATTATGGTGTCAGGGATGTTGCCCTCTGTTGGTTCAGAAGCTGTCGGAAAGAGAGCAATATGTGCAATATAGCAACTTATACCTCTCCTGAATACTTCTGCAGAGATTTTGCTAGTTAGAACAAGACATTCTTCAGGTTCGTCAGCAGTATATTGGCCCACGTAATAATTCCTTTGAACTAGAAGCATGACCTTCGGTGGTTCATTGTCTGCCTCGGTGGCGCCCACACTCCTAAGGAGGTGAACACATTCAAAATATGCTTCCTAGAAAATGGCTGTCCCAACTTTTGACGTCCTTGTCATAAAGTCAAGGAGAATTTCACTTGGGGTTTCAAGTGGAACAACTCCCTGCAAGTACAAACCCCATTTCCATATGAGTTGGGAAATTGTGTTGGATGTAAATATAAACGGAATACAATGATTTGCAAATCATTTTCAACCCATATTCAGTTGAATGCACTACAAAGACAACATATTTGATGTTCAAACTCATAAACTTTTTTTTTTTTTTCACATAATAATTAACTTAGAATTTCATGGCTGCAACAGGGTTTGTATAATTTACTCCTGTGCAGCATGATGATCACCTTGGTGAAACCGTTTTCCTAAGGTCCAATCATACTGTGGGATAATCATCTTGCTTTGTCAATTGCATACATGTCCTTCCTCAAACTGATGCAAATAAGGTTTCTTTGGGTTGAGAGTGGCGGCTGGGTGGCACCCTTGCCATTTCAGAACAGAAGAAATATTTTCCCTTACAACAGAAAACAGGCATATCAACGACTTGTGACACTGCAACGTGACTGCCAAAGGAAAGCTAACACGAGAGTGCTTCCTAAAGGTCATGCAAGGGATTTTTAACAACCACCATGTGGAACTGGGACCACCGCTAGAAGAAGGAAAGGGAAGTGTCACGATGGCGAGGCATGGTGGATGCGTGTTGCTACCCCAGTGATGCAGGAGGACCAGGACAGGCAGGAGTTGCAGGTAAGATTATATTTAATACAAAAAAATAAAATAACACTGGTACAACATACAAAGAAAAGGCGTGTCGAACGCACGGAGAGCTAGGCTAATAATTAGCAACTAGAGCAGAGTACAGGAATAGACGTGCAGAGCGCACGCGAAGCTAAGGCGAGACTTAGCAATAGTGATTACAAAAAGAAGAACCAACGTGCGTGTTGCAAGTAGCAAACAAACCAACCAGAAGGAACTGAGGTAGCAGGCAGGACTAAATACTAAAGCAATCAATGAAAAACAGGTGTGCGTCGAAACAAGGGCAGGTGGAACCAATGTGAAACCATGGAGACCAGATAAACAGGAAGTGCTCAAACTAAGGAACGGGAGAGTCCAAAATCACAACAGTACCCCACCCCCTTCAAAGACAGATCCCAGATGTCCCAAACAAAGCAAAGGAACCCCCCCACAACCAGACAGTCCAAAAGTGACGGGAGGGCGGAAGGACGACATGGTGGAGGGTCGCCAGGTCCTGTGTCCCCGAATCCACCGAGGACACATCAGGTGGCGGCGGCGAATGGAACGCCGCTGCCGCAGAAGTTTTGGCGGGCGACCTCATAGAGGCCACATCTGTGGCCGACGTGGAGGTGGATGCGTCCCGTGAGGAGGACGCCCGTGGTACGGCCACACCCGTGGCCAGAGTGGAGGTGGACGCGCCTGCTGAGGCTGACGCCCGGGGTATAGCCACACCCATGGCCGACGTGGAGGAGGCTTGGCAGCAGCAGACGAAGGTGCGGGGGCTGCAGCCGAAGCAGGCACCGATGCTGATGTGGATGCCGGCAGAGGAGCAGGTGCTGAGGCCGGCAGAGGAGCAGGAGCTGGTGTTGACTTCAGCCGTGGAGCTGGTGTTGGCTTCAGCCGAGGAGCTGGTGTTGGTGTGAGCTCCAGCCTTGGAGCAGAAGCCGATGTGGGCACCAGCCTTGGAGCAGAAGCCGATGTGGGCTCCAGCTTTGGAGCAGATGCTGGTGTGTGATCCATCCAGAGGTCGGGTGCTGGAGTGAGATCCAGACCGGGGTCAGGTGCTGGTGTGTGAACCAGCTTAGGACTAGGACTCGGACTATGACTCAGTCCACGAGTCGGACTAGAACTAGGACTACGACGAGGGCTAGGACTGAGACTAGGACTTGAACTACAACTAGGAGTATGACTTGAACAGGGGCTTGGACTACGACTAGGAGTATGAGTTGAACAAGGGCTTGGACTACGACTAGGAGAATGACTTGAACAAGGACTTGGGCGAGGACTAGGACTCGGACTACGCCACAGTCTACGAGTCGGGCTAGCTCTTGGACTGCGCACAGGTGGAGAAAGTTTAGCTGGTCATTTCGGCTGAGTGGGTCGCAGCAGGGCTACCTCCGCAACACAGCTGCTAGTACCAGCCCCTCCCCCGAGAGGCGGATTCCAGATGCCCTCCTTATAGTCAGCGATCGACCCTAAGGGTGGGTGGTGGGAGGTCAGGAGGAGGGTAGACTCCACCCCGTTAGTCTGTACGAGGAGAGGATTGTTCTGAGCAGCAAGAAATTTCTCCTCCAGCTCCAGTTCAATCAAAACTCTCCTGTACCACTCGTCCATCCAGGCAGGACTATATTTTTCTAGGTCAGTTTCAAAATCAGGTGACGTGGGGGTAGGACGTGAAATAGGCTTAGATGTGGGCGGGGCTTGAACCATAGGGGGTGGGGCCAAAGTAATGGGAGGCTGATCTTGACAATTAACAATATACTGAGGGTGACTAGAATCAATATAAATGTCCTGATACTGTGTGAAAGTATTATTACTCTCCAAGTCTTTAGAAAATGGCTGAGATATATTGTCCACAATAAAAAAATCTTCGGTGAAAATATCATCAATGGTGGAATGCATTACGTCACCAGGGGGCGTTGACGAAATGACGTCACCGTGATGGACCGGTGGGCCGGAGGAATGCCCTGGCCTTACAGCCCAGTCGGAAGAGTGGTTGGAATATGGAGAAAAATCAAAACTTCCAAACCTCAGGGAAGAGTACTGGGCTGTTGTCTGCGCGCTGCTGTCCGGGGAAAAAGTCTTTGCGGCTTGGCGAAGGGACGACTTTTGGTGGTCCACTGCAAGGCGGCGTTGTGCTGGTTGGTTTCTGTCACGTTCGGCGCGCATCGTGTGCGCGTGTTGCGTCACCCCCGGGGATGCAAGAGTACCAGGACAGGCAGGAGTTGCAGGTAAGATTAGATTTAATACAAAACATAAAATAACACTGGTACAAAATACAAAGAAAAGGTGTGTCGAATGCACGGAGAGATAGGCTAATAATTAGCAACTAGAGCAGAGTACAGGAATAGACGTGCAGAGCGCACGCGAAGCTAAGGCGAGACTTAGCAATAGTGACTACAAAAAGAAGAACCAACGTGCGTGTTGCAAGTAGCAAACAAACCAACCAGAAGGAACTGAGGTAGCAGGCAGGACTAAATATTAAAGCAATCAATGAAAAACAGGTGTGCGTCGAAACAAGGGCAGGTGGAACCAATGTGAAACCATGGAGACCAGATAAACAGGAAGTGCTCAAACTAAGGAATGGGAGAGTCCAAAATCACAACAGGGAAGGTTGTATTTTCCCCTCTTTGGTGTATATCATGCGCAGAAGCCAGGTAAATTTTAAATCGTGTTTGACTCAAGTGCTTGTTTTGAGGGAGTATCACTTCATGAGGTCTTGTTTCTAGGACTTAAATTCAACAACAACTTTCTTTGAGTTCTTTCTCGGTTATGAAAGGAACCGGTTGCTATAACTGCTGACATAAAGCAACTGTTTTATCGCTTTTGTGTCCAGGAAACACAGAGAGACTTTTTATGCTTATTGTGGTTTAGAGACAACAATCCCAAAAAAGATATTTCAGTGTATCAAATAACAGTCAATGTGTTCGGTAACAGTATACTTGCCAACCTTGAGACCTCCGATTTCGGGAGGTGGGGGTGGGGGGACGTGGTTGGGGGCGTGGTTATGAAGGGAGGAGTATATTTACAGCTACAATTCACCAACTCGAGTATTTCATACATATATGTATATATATATATATACATATATATATATATATATATATATATATGTATGCATGAAATACTTGACTTTCAGTGAATTCTAGCTATATATATTTATTTTATTATATATATAAATAAAATAAATAGTTGAATTTCAGACGGCACCTATCAAATACACAGTAATAAAAACACAGTTGTTCTACTAACTGTACTGTGCTTGCTGGTTACTAAATAAACAACAACAACACTTACCTTTCACTATTTGAGTAACCTTTGTTCTGCCATTTGCGTACTGGCAAGCGATCTCCGAATCCGGGAACATATCTTTCACGGATTTGTTGTAGACATCCATCCGCAAAGGAGAACTGGATGTTGCTTCCAGCTATCAGCATAGCCATCTTTGTTTCAGCATAAGTTACACCATCGGGTCTCCATTTTGCGAGGTGGCCCATAATACTGGGTTGTGAACGATGCTGCGCTGCGGACACTTTGTGCTTCGCTGACCGTTCATGTCTGAGTATATCCGTTCGGCCACTGTATTCAATGGAGAAGTCTGTTCTACAAAATTTACAGGCAACATACCCCTTCCCCTTCGAACTCTCCTGGATAAACTAAAATTCTTGTTTCCATTCGTTTTGGAACTTGCAAGCGTATTTCTTCATTTTGCTTGTCGACGGCGTCGCCATCGCTGTAACTTCCCTGTTCTTCTGCTTCGCCTCCTTGTGTGTGCAGTTTTTTATTAAAATCCGTAGATGTTGTAACGTGATTGGACAGGCAAGCTGTTTATATAGTGGGAAAGCGGACATGAAAACAGGCTGTCTCCACTCAGGAGGTCCGCATGGAGCTGGAGGGGGCGTGGCCTCCAGCTCCGGCTGAATTTCGGGAGATTTTCGGGAGAACATCTTTTCCGGGAGGTTTTCGTGAGAGGCGCTGAATTTCGGGAGTCTCCCGGAAAATCCGGGATGGTTGGCAAGTATGGGTAACAGGTAAGAGGTGGCCACTTATGGGTTAAGGAGAGCAGCGTATGAAGGAGAAAATTATTTTGGCATTGATGTTCATCACTTTATCAGGACAGACTTTAAAGTGGATGATGCGCCTTCTCAAAAGCAGCGGAAGCAATGGATGTTCTATGGAGACACAAGAACTTGCTGGAATGTTTTAACATCTAGCTCTGTAAGTTTGCCTCAAACAAGAATGAGGTCATGAATACTTTCCCCAAAAAGGTTTGAGTCAAGAATATTGAACCTTTAGACCTTTCAGTTTTTGAATTGGCAAAGATGGCAGGACTCACTAGATTACATGAAAAGTTGAAAACTCGCACTTATATTTCCTTCCCACTGACAGCGGCCAATTACCCAGAGCTATGTGTCTTTTGTGATGCCTCAGTGAATGCAATTGCAGCAGTAGCCTACCTTTAGGTGAAAGCTGGGAATGGTCACATCAAGATCAGATTTGTCATTGGCAGGGCCAAACTGGAACCTTTGGCGGAGCTTACCATCCCCCGATTAGAACTCTGTGCAGCAGTATTGGCCACATAACTTGTAGAACAGGTCAGGGAAGAAATAGACCCCAAGAATGGACAAGATCTTGTTCTTTACTGGTAACTGGTTGGGACTGGGTTAAATTAACAATACTACTGGAAGATTCTATTTTCTTGTCGACAATCGAATACAATCAATCAGGCAGACAAGTCACCAAAGTCAGTGGAATTATGTCCCTACTAAAAGCAACCCAGCTGACCATGCTAGAGGTTATATGCCTGCAAGCCAGCTCCAGTGTAATACATTGGGTGACTGTACCACAATTCCTGCTGGAGCCTAAGATTTATTCAATTGACAATAACCACTTTTAACTAATTGAACCAAGTTCAGTTGGGGAATTTCATTCTGAGATATTGACCAGAGTCTCAAAAAAAAGAGCTTGACACTTCACGCTTTAAACATTTATCCTCATGGTGTCGACTGACAAGAGCTGTAGCACGGCTGTTGCATGTCGCCAGGAGTTTCCACAAGCCATTCTATGATTCAAAGTGTTTGGGCTGTCATATCTACAAATAAGCCATGGGAAGTGCCAAAGGTAGAAAACATCTTTGTCAAGGCTGTGCAATATAAAGTGTTCCAGAAAAGAAAAAATGCATCTGAAGGAAGCAGGACTTAACAGGGAGCATCCCCCTAAAGACGCTCCATCCCGTGGTGGATGAACAGGGTCTCCTACATGTAGGAGGTTCTATCTTTCATTCAAGCTTACCCGTAAATAAAACTCCCCCGCTACTCATTCCTGGGAAGCATCACGTTGCTGTGTTAGTTAGTCGCCACTACCATGAATGCGTCAGGCACCAAGGAATACACTTTACAGAAGGCGTTATCCGTGCAAGTGGCTTATGGATAGTGGGAGCCTAGCGAGCCATCTGTAGCCTTATCTATAGGTACGTGATATGCAGTAAATTGCATGGTAATTTTGAACACCAGCAGATGGCGGACCTGCTGTGACGATTGCGTGGCATCGTGATGCGGGTTCGTTCTCTCTTGAATGCAGTTGGGCTTCAAACACAGCGTGAAGGTAAGAAACAATGATTTATTTAACAAATAAAACAGACTTTGTCAAAACGAACAGAACTGGCATGGGAGCTAGAAAAAAACCAAAAGAGCTAGCATGGGAGCTAGAGAAATAACAAAGGAATTAGCATGGAAGCTAGCAAAACAAAGGAATAGCGCGGAAGCTAGCAAGTACAGAACTGGTAACCAGAATCGTGAATAAATGTTGTCACTGTTGTGCGAACACAAACTAGGAAGCAAGAACGAATGGACAAGGAAGGCAGGCTTAAATCAAGACAGTAATCAAGAGGCAGGTGCGCGTCAAAAGCAAGAGGCAGGTGAAACTAATGCGTAACTATGGTGAAGTTAAACACGAACAGAACATAATACAAAAAGACTCAAAACCTAAACATAATATGATCCGGGCAGAGGATCATAACACCTGCCTCCTTACGCCTGAAACAAGAACCTCTATCCCCCTATGTAGGGCTATAATTTTTTGGACCATAGGAGATTATGGCACGCCGGACCAGAGGTGGCAGTGCCAACTGCAGGAGGTGGGCAATACTGTTCACCAGTATGTCTACAAGAGCAGTCCACGTGGAAGTGATTGTGGACTTGAGTGCTTCAAGTTGTGTAAACGACCTCCGTAGGTTTGTCTCGATAAGGGGACCACGGAAGCAGCTTAGGTTTGACGGGAAACTAAATTTGTTGATGCTTCCACTCAGCTGAAGTTTGCCACAAATGGAGATGAAAACAATGGTGTGGTAAAATATCTTCTTTCCCAATGGTATACATGGATTTTTAACCCTGGTCTTGCGTCCAACATGGGAGGCAGTTAGAAATGCATGATAGGTACTGCGCGGCGTATCCTCGACCCCATGTTACTCCATTGTGGAAAAACGAATGTTACCCATGAAGTTCTGTGCACGTTGATGGCTGAGGTTACAGTATACTGAACTCCAGACCACAGACACCAGTATCATCAGACCAGGAAGCACCACCGATTCTCACCCCATCGATGGTGCTTACGCAGAAGGTCGGGTCACTTCTCAAATGTCATTCCTTTACAGCATCAATGGAAGAGAGTTCAGGCTTCAGCTAAAATGTTCTGGGTGAGATGGAGGCGAGAATATTTGAGCATCAAAGAAGGAGATGTAATGTTACAGAAGGACCAACAAGCCAGACGACACAAATGGTAAATGGGACAGATAGTAAAGTGACAATTAATTGTTAAAAAAAAAAATACGGGCTAAAGAAAATACATGTATTGTTACACAAGATATAAAGTTATTTATTGTATAATTTCATGACCTCAGAGGAGAAGCACTGACAAATTAGTCTGGAAGGTTGATGTAAAGGTGACGTCCCAACTACCCCCTACAGTAAAACCTACTTTAGACCTGTCTCTGTGTTCTACTTTTGGACTCAAGGGTTATTTAGATAGAGGTTGTGGCGGCCACTGGACGCCAGACGGGGAGTGTATTGTAAGAGATTAGGGACTTACTGTCATGATCCGTTACCCGGTTCATGTTTTGTTCTGTTATTTTACGACCTCAGTTCTGTTTTCAGCACCCCTGGGTTTGTGTTTAGTTGACATGACTGCAGATTAGGTTCACCTGCCTCTGATTAGTGTTCGGGACGCTCACCTGCTTGTGTGCACTAATCAGAGAGCTACTTATTCCTGATCAGTCTGGCTTCATTGTTCGGACTACGCAACATTTTAACAACGTCTATTTTCGATTCCTATGCCTGTTTGCAGGGGTGTGGACTCGAGTCACATGACTTGGACTCGAGTCAGACTCGAGTCATGAATTTGATGACTTTAGACTTGACTTGACAAAATGTAAAAAGACTTGCAACTCGACTTAGACTTTAACATCAATTACTTATGACTTGACTTGGACTTGAGCCTTTTGACTTGACAAGACTTGCTACTTTCCCCAAAACCCAACGATTAAAAAGTTATTCAGGAGCGCTCCGTATCTTCCCTTGTGTACGCGTGTCTGTCAGCGTGTGCGCGCTACCTGTCAGTACAACAGCCAATCAAATTACATCACGTTATTTTCGTCACACAGCATTCAGCCAATCAAATTCCAGGAAAACCAACGAAGAAGAGCTCTCAAACAAAACAACCCGCCAGTGAGGAAAAATGATGCCAAAAATATTTTCGTTCGGGGATTAAAACTACGAGTTGGTCAACAAAAAACGAATTCCAGTATGCAAAGCATGCGGTTCGAAGATTACAGACGGAGACGCAACAACTTCCTACTTCGTTTGACATTTCAAGATGCACAGTGAAGGGTAAGTTTTAAATGAAAGCTAATGTTTATTGGCTGAGTAACGTAACTTTTATTTGTTGTGTAGTTAAATCGGTGAGACTGTAAACTCACTGCTAACGTTAGAACCATAGACATCTTATAAGGGTACGCAGCATCGAGCGCTACTGCCTACTGGCGCAGACGAGACGCGGGGCCGCCATCTTGGAGTGGTGATCCCCTGCACTCAGTGAAATTCATTTGGCAGGAGCAATGAACTGTCAGCGCATTTAATTCATTTTACCTCAATGAATACCACTCATTTTCACCCGCTTTTTGTCATACGTGTAGCTATGATAAAGGACACATGTTTTGGCCTGTTCATAGTTTGCTTAACAGTAATATAATATTCTTATATACTATAAGTGACCAGACGTCCGAGATCAAAACTGGGAATAATAATCCCAGAGAAGGGGGAAAAAAACGGTCAGCTATTTTTAAGTTGAAGAAACAATATGATTAGGTTATATATACATGTGTATATCCTACATAAACAATGTATAAATACATTAGATATCTATATATCTTAGGGACCTATAGACTGTATCTCCGTTTTTGCAGCAACAGAGAGTTTATTCTGTCTTGACACTTTGTATTGATATTTTCTATTACATTCTTCCCTTAAATAATAATGTTTACAGTGATTGTTTTATATGTATTTTTTATGTATGTTGCTTTGGACAAAAGTGTCTGCCACAAATACTTAAACATATATACACACCTGAAAGTCTTTATATGAACTAAAACCACCGATCTGTTTCACTGGATTCAGAATAAAACCAAAGTCTGTCTTACCCAACAAAGTTAGTATTTGAATATTGTTACGTGAAGACTTATTCCTGGTTACAATTAGACTGTTAAGAGAGTATTGTCTTATATTTTGCCTAAAATGATGAATGCATCATAATCAGTGGTGGCTGGTGAATTTTGTTTTAGGTGGGGCTGAAAGTTTGTTAACCAAATACCTGTAGGGGGGTCATCCTCCCCCAGAAGATTTCTTTGTGATTTTCACATACAAATATTGAAGATCTTTGCTCCTTCTCAACTCTGTGGTGATATTATTTTCACAAAATACAACCAATAGTACGTTAATGTTAAATCTTACTTATGAAAAGTAATCCCCAGATTCCTATTTTCAACAGTCCTCTCATTTGAGCAGGAAAACGCTGAACACCAGCCCGACATCTTTGTTTTCTACCTGTCAGTTTAAGCTGCTCGCCGGCACCTTGTCACCTCTTCAAGATGGCGGCCAAATTGCTCGTGTAATAGCAGCCAATGCTGTGTCTACTTATAAGATGTCTATGGTTATAACGTCATTGCAAACACGACAATCTGTTGCGTCCACTGCAGTTCACTACTTTATTCATACTTTTTGTCAGGTGATTTATTTTTAAGCGGGGTTGCATGAGGCACCTACACATAACGTTACGTTGGTGAATGCATAACACACAGTAACGCAACGTTAGTCGGCGGTCAGCAGCACTGCGTATTTTAGCCACCTACAAAAAGACAGACATAGTCAAATAAAGGTTGGTTAAAATGTATACTATATTAAGAATATGTGTACATATTGCATTGGGCCCTGACATCTAAAAAGTACGACCCTGTTCATTGTTATGTTCATGTATTTGTTATGTTTTTCATGTGTACGCACACATAAACACACATAGAATATGAGATGAGATCAATGAGATAAGGTAAGAACAGGATATAAACTGCTGTTGAACTAGTTACAATGCAAAATGCCATGGAAATACAATGTTAACACCTTTGTGCAAATAAGTACAGTTGCACTTGTTTTTTTAAAATGTGTTTATTCTGTAAAGGAATGAGTTAAATGTTTAAAATGACGGGTTAATAGTGCTATTATGAAGTGCAATGTCAGCACTATTTTTTTCCTGCAGTTTCAAATGCACTTGTTTTAATAAATGCATACAGCGTTTTAAAAGCATACACAATCTGTGTAAATATATTAGTCTGAGGTTAAAAGGACTTAAAATGACTCGAAACTCAAAATGCAGGACTTGGGACTTGACTTGAGACTTTCCAGTCTTGACTTTGGACTTGACTCGGACTTGCCTGTCTTGACTCGAGACTTGACTTGAGACTTGAGGGCAAAGACTTGAGACTTACTTGTGACTTGCAAAACAATGACTTGGTCCCACCTCTGCCTGTTTGTATGCTAAGCTTTGGTGCTAGCATTTTCCTTAGTTTTGCCTCCCGTGCTATCGGCACGATTGTTTTGTTTTTCTGCTTTGCCTGAACGATTAATGTGAATAAATCATTGTCTCATCTGCACGTTGCATGTTGGGAGAATGACCCGCGCATAACCATGTGACCACAACATTACACTTAGTTGGCTGAATTTATTTTGAAGTCGGGGCAATTATTTTGGCACATTCTGGTCTACTATCCACGATATCCTGTTGGCAGCCGTTTTGTTGAGCGAGACGTACTGTGGCATGTTGGCACAACCTTTCACCATCTTCATTCAGCAATTAGTTTAATACGTTTGGAAAAAGTTGTATAGCGATTGTTAATTGCAAAATGTGATAGGTATAGGTTATAGTGTATGTTTGCTTAGCTGTGGTATTTACCAGTGCACATGTTTCATTGCAATTTTACCTTTTCTTCAAAGAATATTCCTGACAAAGACATCACATGGTCAGTTCATTGAGGCGGTCTTTGAGGAAACAAGTTGCTGTTACATCTCACATGGGGACAGTATCAGAACTCTTTATTATTATAATTAAAAAAAAATCTTATATTAATACTCATGATTTAATCACACAATATGCTGCATGTATTCCTGTGAAATTGGGATTTTTTGTGATATTCAAATTTTTCTTTATGTTGAACTTTTTTACTGAAACCATTTAACTTGTTTTGGGCAATATTACAATGTTTATCCCTCAAAGGAAAACTGACTAACAATATTAACTGTTAATATTAACTGTTATCTGTGTTTAAGATAGTTAAAGTACCAAATATTGTCACACACACACTAGGTGTGGTGAAATTTGTCCTCTGCATTTGACCCATCCCCTTGATCACCCCCTGGGAAGTGAGGGGAGCAGTGGGCAGCAGCGGTGCCGCGCCCGGGAATCCTTTATGGTGATTTAACCCCTAATTTCAACCTTTGATGCTGAGAGCCAAGATAGTGTTTTTGTTATATTATTCATCCATACGTATAGTGCAATCATTAGTGCGTAAGATATATTATTTGTTATCTATGACTCAATTTTAGGTTTTCAATACGTTTCAATTTTGTGACTATATGTACACATCCGCATTGCAACCACATAATCCCCCCATTGTGGGATAAATACAAGTCTATTCTATCCCGATTCCCAACCTATCCTAAATAACTTCCTTATTCTTGGAATATTTTGAAATTTTGGGGGGGTTAATTCTGCATGCTTTTGATTCGGGTTGTACAGATCCCATATTAGATATTAGTCCGATATCAGTATAAAAGAAAAAAAACGAGTATAGATGATATGTGCTTGCATGTAAAAGGTGTGATACAGTTTTGGATACAAGCAGTCCTGCAGCGTGTTTACTTGTGCAAAGCTGGACAGCCACAAGATGGGTATTTTCTTCTATTTTAGTCAAGTAATTTCCAAAAGTTAAAAATGGTAGGCGAAAGACTACTAGGCGCTGGCAGCTACAAAACAACAGATTGAACAACATTGCAATCCAAAACAGTTTATTTGTCAATAGAAACAAGCATCAACTAATTATAGTTACTTTATACAAAGTCTACAAGGCAGAAGCCTATTAAACAGTATCCAGTAACAAACTATTATGAGCTTAAAGAAAAACTGAATTATTTGGGGAATTTTGCCCTTTGTTCACAATCATCATGAGAGACAAGAAGACAGATGCATTTTTAAACCAGGGGAGACAGGGCCTTCTCTGTGGTCGGCCCTAAGCTCTGGAACACTCTGCACCTCCATGTTCGAACTGCTCCCACAGTGGAGTGTTTTAAGTCTCATCTTAAGACCCACTTTTATTCTTTGGCTTTTAACACTGAGTGAGTTGTGTGGTCCTCTGTAATCCCCTGTGTTTTTAAAAATTTGATTTGTATTTATTGTTTGAATTTGGTTTTACCCCTTTAAAATAGTTTTTAATCATGTTTATTTTTATATTAGTTTTATATTATTTTTTTCAGTCATTGGTGGAGCTAAGGATAATATTTGAATATTGTTTTTAATATTGTTGTGCAGCACTTTCGAAACATTTCTGTTGTTTAAAGGCTTACTGAAACCCACTACTACCGACAACGCAGTCTGATAGTTTATATATCAATGATGAAATATTAACATTGCAACACATGCCAATACGGCCTTTTTAGTTTACTAAATTGCAATTTTAAATTTCCCGCGAAGTGTCGTGTTGAAAATGTCGCGTGCGTTTGACATCACCGGTTGTAGCGGACATTATTTTCCAGCCCGATCCAAGCTATAAGTAGTCTGCTTTAATCGCATAATTACACAGTATTCTGGACATCTGTGTTGCTGAATCTTTTGCAATTTTGTTCAATTAATAATGGAGAAGTCAAAGTAGAAAGATGGAGGTGTTTCCTTGTTTAAAATTCCCAAAGATGAAGCTCTACTATAGATCAGAGCGGTCAAGCGAACATGGATCCCGACTAAATGTCAACCTGCAGTTTTCGGTGAGAAAATTGTGGTAATAAGTCGCCTCTTACCGGAGACATCAGCGGAGCTTCCATCCTGCTGCAGCTGCCGTGACTTCCCTCAGAGACTCTGGTGTTAACACACCCGTGGCCACCCCCCTCCGACTTTCAGGTACTATTTAATCTCACTAAAACACTAGCAACACAATAGGCAGATAAGGGATTTTCCAGAATTATCCCACTAAATGTGTCAAACATCTGAATCGCTCCCACTGCAATCGCCTTTTTTTTTTTCTAGTCCTCCACTCTAAATTTCCTCATCCACAAATCTTTCATCCTCGCTCAAATTAATGGGGAAATTGTCGCTTTCTCGGTCCGAATAGCTCTAGCTGCTGCTGGCTATGATTGTAAACAATGTGAGGATGTGAGGAGCCCTACAACCCGTGACGTCACGCGCACATCGTCTGCTACTTCCGGCGAAGGCAATGCTTTTTTATTAGCGACCAAAAGTTGCAAACTTTATCGTCGATGTTCTCTACTAAATCCTTTCAGCAAAAATATGGCAATATCGAGAAATTATCAAGTATGACACATAGAATGGACCTGCTATCCCCGTTTAAATAAGAAAATCTCATTTCAGTAGGCCTATAAATGTGCTATACGAATAAAGTGGAAGTGGAAAGTGGATGAATGCATTCTAACTCATAAATAAATGTCTGCTTACAATGGAGTCAATGGGACGTCCTCTTTTCTGCCCATAAATTCCTCCAAATAACCATCCAAAACCCGCCAACAATACTCCATTTACATTATAATCTCAACCAAGTATTAGTGATGTTGTCATTATAAGTGGGAATGCAGCCAAAATATTTTTTGCGACGCCGTGATCGCAGTGAGCTAACCAGCTTGTGCTGCTACGGTACATTGATTTTCTCAGATGATGAGCTGTTTCATTGCCTCGTAGCTTATGAAAGTTTATCATAGATCATAAATAATGCCTCTCACATTGATAGTAGAAGGCTGGGGACATAATCCAATATGTTGGTACACTTTGACAGCCAAATTAGCCCCGAAAATGGCAAGAACGACACAAAAAGACACTTGGTTCCACCCCTCTATTCTTCGCGAGGATTATGAGTCATTCTTCATCTAAACGGGAATATATCAACATCCCAACAGTCGGCATCCCAGTGAGCGCAGACATTGTACAGTTAGTGACATTTTATTATGTTTGTTGTCTGCAGTGAGTAATAATCAGTGATGTTGTGGAAGGAAAAAGTAAACATTGTGATGTGTTTCTGAAATTAATGTGTTGCCGTATGCTTGGAATGAGCAAAATACGTAAACATTATGTGTTATTGTAAATGTGCCTGTTACTGCATTACTTTTAAACCTACATCATGGAGATACAACCGTAATGGAGGTGTTTGGGTCTGTGTTACAAAGGGTGGAACTTTCGTGACTTCTGCGGTGCTTTTTTTGTGAACTTCTGGATCTACGTCCCGGGAGCCTTTTGGCCATGGAGCCCATGCCACACCAGAGTCTGTTTGGAGAGACTGGAGGAGATGCAAATGAAGAGATAGAGCTGCGGAGCTGGCACTGAGCGCCGGGACGGACAGGCTTCACAGTCTCTTGGCTGAATGAGCAGGTATCGAACACCTTGGTCTCCTTAGACACATCCTCGCTCATCCATGCGGACTGGACACTGGCCGAGAGTTGGTGAGCGGCTAAGGGTGGAGTCGGCTCTCTTAGTTGCTTTGTTGGGTCTGCTCCTGTCTCTGGCTATGCGCTCTCCACCACAGCAGACGATGGTGTGGAACACCACAGAGGCCACCACTGTGTATATGTTTTTTGTTGGGGGTTTTTTGTGGCTGTGTGTAGAAGTGGCTGGTTGCATCAGCTCAGCTCTTTTAATGTCCTCTGTGTTCTTTGATGTTTCCCTCTTACACACATGTTTTTATGTGTTATGACTATGAGTTTTTTTTCCCTTGGCCTCAGTCTGGACCCCCTCTTCAGGGACCCAGGCTTCTGTATTTTTCTGACTATAAGATGCAATTAAAATCCTTTCATTTTATCAAAACTCGACAGTGCGCTTTATAACCCGGTGCGCCTAATGTACGGAATAATTTTTGTTTTTGCTCACTGACCTCATTTTATTTCATACGACTCAACACAAGACCAAAATGTCATATGCGCCATTGAAAATATAGAACATTACACACAATGCTCAAAAATATATCAAAATGTTCGAGTACGACTTTGGTAAGCAATGAAGCCGCACCGTTTGATGGGTTGTCGGCGCATTAAACATACGAGTATTGTAGCGGCGAGCAGCTGTCTCGTCAGCTGATGCACGAGCTCGCAACCGCGACGGCTTGGCAATGGGCCAAACCCCATTTAATAAAATTATATTTTATCGTAGAGAACATCCGCACCTCTATTTACCAAGGCAACCCCAGGTAAGGTGTATATAATTTGGCATTAGTTCATCCAGTCGGTTTATATAATCTAAAGGCTGCTAAAGACTGCTAAAAAAGACTCAAAAGGAAAAAAAGCTGTTTCTTTGTTTGGGGAAACTGTTGCAAACTAAAGGAAAAAAAAAAAAAATAACGGTCTGGTCTTTTAAGTGAAATCCAGAAGCCACATTCAGCATTGCTACATCCTTTCAAGTGTGGGATAAGCACAGCGGAAAAAGCGAATCACTTAACAAGTATAATTATAGTGTGTGTATAATATTGTTTAGCAATATTATGCCAAAGCCACTTGTCTTACCTTCTGTTGCCCGCTGATCTGTATTTGGGATCTGCATAAGTCCCGAAAAGTCCGCCTTTGTAGTCCGTAGTCGATAAGCTTCTTCTTTTTCTCTATCTTCTTGTTATAAGTCATTCATCCTAATCTAAAATAAAGTAGTGTAAAGTTCTTACTTATATCTGTCAGTAAACCTGCCATGAAAGTGCTAAAACATACCGGTGTAGTGAGTTTACATTATTCACTCAAGGATCTTTAGTTATAAGAGAGTTCCAGTCGGACATTTGTTCACGGACATATTTGTTATTGTTTATGGATGAGGAGATGCTGCTCCATTATTGATTGAGTGAAGCCTGAAAGTCATTAAAACAGTTACAATAGCTCCATCTTTTGAGACTTCTTCCACTCCCGTCCTTGCACGCTACACCGCTACAACAAAAATGACGGGGAGAAGACGCTGCTGAAGGTGAGCCACGTAAATAAGACCGGCCACAAAACTGCACATCCTGAAGCGGCTTGAAGATGATCTGTAAAACATAATCCTTTCAACATTATGACCAAAGAACCACCATTACATGTTATGTAAACCACAAGGAAGTGATTTCCATTTAGATATAAAAATAATAACAATAATAGGAGTCCTTTAATGCTCCCTACAATCCGGTGCACCTTTCGTATGAAAATAGACCTGAGTAGACCCGCTCACCAGCTGTATGCCTTATAATTTGGGGCGCCCTAAGGTCCGGGAAAAGGTAAGTTAGTGTTTTTCATACCTACCATTGTTTTCCGTTTGGGTGATTTCACTTGATCAATCCTTTTCTAGCATTCCACACTAGCAAATAATAAAAGTATGTATGATTCCTGCTGATATTGCATCAGATTAATATTGTGATGGGTCAATACTGAAGGCTCCGATATCAGCATCGTATCAGAAGTGAAGGTAGCATCGGGATACTGCTACTTTTGATGCTTTGGTCCGCGTTGTGTTCACATTTCTCTCAAGTGGTCTCGGTCCACATGATAGCACTTGACCATGGGGCACGTATCAGAGTTCCTTGGAACAGAAGCAAACTTGGCGCGTGTGATGAGCAGATATAATTACTGCAATGGGAAGAGTGACTGAAGAGAAGCAGAGCGATGTCGCAGCACAGAAGCTCCCAGCAGTTAACAAAGACGCCTGACAGGCAGCTGCAAGTCGCGGCCTCACACGCGCAGCAGTTGCCATGGCAACGGCGAATTGAACTTTCCGGCGTGTTACAGCGACAACAAGCAAGATAGAAGGCAGAACAAAAGAGAGAATGTGCGCCTCGCTCGCCATCTTTTCTTCACACGGTCTGAAAAATGTTCCAGAACTCCCTCAGTGAGTAGAGGTCAAAAGGCACTGAGAGAATACTGCATATGCACAGTACTACTGCAGTACTTGCATGTACTCTATCGATATTTCACAATCAGTCTTTCTGCATTTTAAAATATTGAGTCAGAGTTTGAACAAAACACGTGCATTAAAAATATAATTGTGTGAATGCTCCAAAACATTCACACACATGTTTTTTTTTTAAACTTCTTCTTCTTCAGCGTGCACGGCCTTCTACATTTTTCACCCGATTCAAACCGTTCCAACTTTAAACTTTTCAGCCTATTCGGGAAGGTGTTTTTTTAATGACAAGTTCCAAAAATTCCCAGATTTCCCAGAATTCCAGGTTTTCCGGGACATTTTTCCCATTGAAAATTAATTGGCCATTTTTCAAACTTTTCGACCGATTCAAACAATTCCACCTTCAACATATTCCACCATCCTGGAAATTTAAAGTACCCTTTTTCCAAATGCAAAGAAAATCCAGGATTTTCCAGAATTCATGGTTTCCCGAAGCCCTATTTACAGCCTTTTTTCTACTCCTCCCACGTTTTTAAACCCATTTCAACCAATTCACCGTCAAAACATTCCTCTTAATCAGGAAAAAAACTAAGTTCGTATTTGAACCTGAAAAATTCCTAGTTTTCCCGAAATTCCAGGAATCCTGTAATACCATTTCTCAATTCAACATGTTAGTACCTCAACATTTTTCAACCGATTTAAAAAATTCCAACACCAAGCATTTCAACTCATTCAAACCATTCAAGATTTTTACCATTTTATTTTTTTTAAAATCAGATTTTCCTGAAAATCACAAATTTGGGGGAAAGTCCCATTTAAAAAAATGGGACATTCTTCAGAGTTCCACAACGCCCACATTTTTCATCTGATTAAAATTGTTCCAACTTCAAAATATACAGCCTGGTCAGGAATCTTTGGATTTTCCTTGACAAATTCCAAAAATTCCCAGATTTCCCGGCTTACCGGGACATTTTTCCCATTGAAAATAAATTGGCCATTTTCAGACTTCCACCAATTCCACATTTTTCAACCCATTCAAACCAATCTACCTTAAAAAAATTCCACCTTCCTGGAAATTTAAACTACCTTTTTTCCAAGTGCAAAAAAAATTCCAGGATTTCCAAAGCCCTATTTCCAAATCTTGTTCTGGCGACTACGTCTCACACATTTTTCAACGCATTTCAATTCTGTAATATCATTTCTCAATTCAACATGTTACTACATCAACATTTCTCAACTGATATTAAAAATTCCAACACCAAGCATTTCAAGTCATTCAAACCAGTCAAGTTTTTTACCATTTTATAAAACAAAAAAATCCCGCTTTTCCTGAAATTCCCAAATTTTGGATAAAGTCCCATTCAAATCAGTGGGACATTTTTCAAAGTTCCACAACTCCCACATTTTTCATCTGATTAAAATTATTACAACTTTAAAATATTCAGCCTGTTCAGCAGTCTCTGGATTTTCCTTGAAAAATTCCAAAAGTTCCCAGATTTCCAGGTTTTCCGGGACATTTTTCCTATTGAAAAAGAATTGGTCATTTTTCAAATTTCCACCATTTCCACATTTTTCAACCGTTTCAAATTATTCTACATTCAACACATTCCACCACCCTGGAAATTTAAACTACCTATTTTTAAAGTTCTCCTATGCCCTATTTCCACCCTTATGTCTGGTGACTACTCCTACCACATTTTTAAATGTTTTTTCAACCGTTTCACCGTGAAAACATTCCTCTTAATCTTATTTGAACTTGAAAGACTTCAAGTTTTCCTGAAATTCCAGGAATTCTGTACTACCATTTCTCAATTCAACATATTAGTACTTCAACATTTCTCAACCTATTTTTTAAAAATTCCATCACCAAGCATTTCAACTCATTCAAACCATTCAAGTTTTTATTACCATTTAAAAAAATAATAATTCCTGCTTTTCCCGAAATACTCAAATTTTTGGGAAATTCCCATTGAAATCAATGGGACATTCTTCAAAGTTCCACAACGCCCACATTTTTCATCTGAATCAAACTTTTCCAACTTCAAAATATTCAGCCTGTTTGGGAATTGTGTGCTCTACTTCAACAATTCTAAAAAAAAATTCCAGGATTTCAGTTCAACTTTCACATTGGAGCATTGACACACTATTCTTTCAGGAATTGCCTCATCCAGTTATACAATAAATATTAAAAGTTCAATGAATACTTTGAAATAATCTGCATGCTGCACTTTTTACTTTCAGTTATTTGAATAATTTCTTTGATTGAGCTGATTTTCTAAAATTCTCAATACATTTTATATCGTTAAGAAGACGTAGAAACTAGAATATTACTCCTGTATATACTTCCCTACATTATTTTCATTTTTTCTACAGCTTAAATACTGTGTTGAATTTGGTTGATTGTGCTGAATTTGTTGATTGTATTGTTTGTGTTAAATGTGTTGAGAGTGTTTGCATTGATGTGTGGAGTAGCAGAGGTCACACGATCATCAATGTGAGTGCTTATAGGCGGCCGTCAAGAGCTTTTTGGTCGCGGTCAGAATTTGTGTTGATGAATGGTCCTGCTTCTTTTCCTGCCGGGGGCCTTGACATCTCTTCAAAGTCGTTTATCGGCCTTTTTGCCACCAAATTGCAGAGTGGAGAGAAATCCGGCCTTGGAGTCGCCTGCGGGCGTTTTGCCTTATGAGTAACAATAATAATACGGAATAATAATGACGTGCTGTGGAGGAGTTCACTTATCAAAGTGATGCCAAAGTCACCCTTTTTCACACCTGAGGGCTACAGGGTCACACATGGTGTGTGTGTGTGCGCGTGCGTATGTGTGTGCGCGTGCGTGTGTGTGTGTGTGTGTGTGTGTGTGTGTGTGTGTGTGTGTGTGTGTGTGTGTGTGTGTGTGTGTGTGTGTGTGTTTGTGTGTGTGTGTCTGTGTCTGCTCTTGTATTGCCACCCTTCTTGAGACATCAGCAACGAAAAGCACCCTCCATATGAAGACCGGTGTACAAGTTTGGACCGAAAGCATGGTCCCCAATACAAAAAACCATTGCATCTAATAGAGAGCCAAATACTAGAGTCAGTGAACATTGCTCCAAAGTCAGGAATTTTTGTAGATTCAATGTGCATACAAAAGTAAACATTGACAGGTGCAAAGGAATCAATATATGATAAAACAAGACGGCAGCAAAAGAAGGACTTCCATATTCATCCCTGAAAAAACCCACCAGGTGAACAGCTGATTTTACGACTTCCGGTGCTGAGGTAAGACAACCTACGACTATAGTGGCCATTAACAGTTAGCTTCCACAGCTGGGTTGCCAAATGTGCGGCATACCGGCCTTAAGCACATTACAAAAAACAAAACAAAAATTGAGATCTTATTTGCACCCCTGGTGGTGAAATCTATCAAAATTAGAATGGTCTCAAAAAGCAGGGATTTTTCAAATTGAGAGTGTGTCGGTTTTAAAAGTGCACCCCCCTCTGGTCGATATATGAAATAACAAGTGAGTGTCAAAATTTGAAGTGCTGCCCCTCTGGCCAACATACATACAATACATGCCTCGTGTACAATATATGTCCCATATAACAAGTGCGTGTAAAAAAATAAAAATGTATATAGAGACATACTGTAATAACGTGAAGTAAATAATGAAGATTAAAAACTAAGTACAAACAAACAATTGATTCAACAAAAAAAAAACCTAACTAAAAGCAGTATTTTTGTCACAATGTGTCAACTTTTTTCTTATAACATTGGGAACAATTTCTAATATTCTTTCTGTTTCTGTAATGTAAAATTTTCTGCTAAAATTATTACTTTTTTATGTAAAATTATTACTTTTTATTTCAAAATGGTGACAATTTTCATAGAATATTCTGACTCATCACAATATTGCCAATTTTGTTGTTGTTGTTGTAAAATAGGGAAATTTTTTGAGTAAACGTATGACTTTTGTCATAAATTTGCCAAGTTAAATTCTGATTATTATTACAACATTGCCCAAAAAAATTAAATGTTCTTATAAAATTGTGACTTTTGTCAGGTAAAATTACGACGCTTTTCATAAAATTGCCAAAATGTTAAGCTTTCCTTGTAAAATTGCGACTGTTATTGAGTAAAAGTATGACTTTTATTATAATACTGCCAAAATTCAAAGTTTTCCTTCTGAAATTGTGACCTTTTTCTTGTGAAATTCCAACTAATTTTTCACAACAAGCTTTTTTATATTTGCATAGGATGTATGTATTAATAATGTTGTAAATACAAGTCTTTATCAATCTAGAAAGGGCGGTCCTGAAGAGGTAGGTAGGTAGGTAGGTAGGTAGGTAGGTAGATCTTTATTGTAATTGCAACAAGTACAACGAAACTTTGTTTTCAGTACTAACCTGTTCAAGATTAGACAAACAGTGTACAGGGTTACAGAACAAGAATGCTGATGGGTCACCATAAGGCGCCTCGTAAAAGATGAGAAAAAGGTCAACGCTGGGGAAGGATTAGTAAAAAAATACAATCCAGACTGGGCTCCTAAGGGGGCCCAGTTCGGAGTGAGAAAAAAACCTCCATAGCAAAGCACATATACATATTACAACATACATCTCCAGATATTTAGCAACAGAGGGAAGGTAGTTCAAGGTCATGGTGGTAGGTCGCAGCTCTCAGGCGCTGACCATCCATTCGTCACCCCTACGGGATTTGCGTCGAGGGCGTTGGATTGGGGGACAGGGGGGTGTATGTGTGGCGTATATTTTTTTGTGGATGTGTGTGTGTGTGTGTGTGTGTGTGTGTGTGTGTGTGTGTGTATAAGCCCATAGTGTGTCTCTGTTCCGCGGCCTTGATGTATTTGCCGTCGCTAGTCCAAAGTCCACAACAACAGGTGTGTGTCCATGAGAGACAAAAAGGGAGTTTGTTGTGTCTTCGCTGCAGTGATCTTCGGGAGAGTCTCGAAGCCAGGGAAACAATCCAAGTTAAAATTATTTGTATGCGAGTGAAAATAAAATTTGCTTTTCACTCTAAAATTGTCTATGACTGGTCCTCAAAAACTGCGGGGTAGGCATCTTTTGGAGGTCTCAAGAAGTCAACAAATACAAGAATGTGTGTGTGTGTGTGTGTGTGTGTGTGTGTGTGTGTGTGTGTGTGTGTGTGTGTGTGTGTGTGTGTGCGCGTGTCTGTGTGCGTGTGCGTGTGAATATGTGTGTGTGTGCACAAAATAGTTTGTGACAAGAACAAAACACAAACCATTAAAATAAATGTACAGTATGTTTCAGAAAAACTATTACATTTCATTACAAAAACAAATACTGTAAAGCCTATTTAGTCTCCTCTACATGCTGCATTTCTATACGCAGTTTACACTTAAAAGGATCATATGATATTTGTTCTACATTCAAAACACTTCATTATGGTGCACATAACATGTACAGTTGATTCTTTGGTCAAAAATGTATGTTTTACAAACTATCTTCTAGCCACTTTCTTTACGTTTCTTCAGGATTCCCTAGTTCAAGGTCATTCTTATTCACGTGCCTCCACTTTGACAGCATTTCCATCCCGTCAGCCATGTTGAAGTGCTACTTCATATTAGAAATGGCAACGTGCATGTATGAGACAGTCTGCCCCACAACAAGAGGATAGAGGAAAAGAAGGAGCTTATTGACTGGAGCGTCGGACTATGATGGCGGACTCTCACAAAGCACTTTGGGTAAGTTTTCTACCATATTTGGAGATATTCGCTGACATCACAAATTGGGAAAATTCCAAACGGCTTGTTCGGAGGACGTGTGAAGAAAAGCAAGATGGTTTTATAGATATCTCTGTGATATTGTGGTTTTTATGGACACCATGAACTAATTTATAGGGGCTGCAATATGGTGGTAATGTTGACAAACACTCTACTCATGAGCTCAGGTCATCATCAGACAAGTGAAAATTGACAAAGTACTTGGTTCTGCATGCGCTACTTATACACACATCACAGCTAAAGAGGTCACTTCTGATGTATAACTCCTAAACGTGGATGTTTCTAGGTCAAGGATATCTTCTGCTGTGTCTGGTGCCGGTCCATATATGTCATGGTCAAAGTTGTGTACATGTGTGTGTGAAGTAAACAACCTAGTCCAGTTATATTAAAACTCGTAATATAACTCCGCCATGCCTCCATTTGTTTGATTTTGCATTTTTTTGGACTTATGCAGATCCCAAATACACAAAAACAAGTACCGATAGGTAAGAGAAGTCGGTTTTGGATAATACTGTAGGTCCCCTTTAAGCTTGTGCCTTTCTGACAGATATTTATTTACTCCTGTATGTATTTACAAATTTTAAATGATTGATGATAAAATTAACTGGACATCTCATGTAAAAACTATGCAACATAAAGTGGCAAGAAACATGTCAATAATGAATAAAGCAAAACATGTTCGAGACCAAAAATCACTCCATATTCTCTACTGCTCGCTAGTGTTACCATATCTAAATTATTGTGCAGAAATAAGGGGCAATAACTACAAAAGTGGGGCTTCACGGTGGCAGAGGGGTTAGTGCGTCTGCCTCACAATATGAAGTTCCTGCAGTCCTGGGTTCAAATCCAGGCTCGGAATCTTTCTGTGTGGAGTTTGCATGTTCTCCCCGTGAATGCGTGGGTTCTCTCCGGGTACTCCGGCTTCCTCCCACTTCCAAAGACATGCACCTGGGGATAGGTTGATTGGCAACACTAAATTGGCCCTAGTGTTTGAATGTGAGTGTGAATGTTGTCTGTCTATCTGTGTTGGCCCTGCGATGAGGTGGCGACTTGTCCAGGGTGAACCCCGCCTTCCGCCCGATTGTAGCTGAGATAGGCGCCAGCGCCCCCCGCGACCCCAGAAGGGAATAAGCGGTAGAAAATGGATGGATGGAACTACAAAAGTACACTTCATTCATTAACTGTGTTACAAAAAAGATAAGTTTGAATAATACATAATGTTGGCTATAGAGAACATACAAACCCTTTTTTTATTGAATCAAACATACTGAAATTCCACAACATAGTGAATTTGCAAACAGCGAAATTTTTACACAAAGCAAACGATAATCTGCTACCCAAGAATATACAACAATTCTTCTCAACAAAAGAGGAGAAATATAATCTTCGTGTAAAATGTAATTTAAAACATTTGTACGCACGTACGACAATTAAAACCTTCAGTATATCAGTATGTTGAATGAAATTATGGAATGGATTAAGCAAAGAAACCAAACAATGTACTAATATGATCCACTTTTAAGAAACTCAAAGTTTTTACAAAGTACAATAAATAATAACCAGGATAAACATTCTGAATTTATTCCATCCATCCATTCATTTTCTAGATAATCTTATTTATCTCACCATATGAAATATGAATTACTTCACTGATTACTATTTATTTATTTTTATTGTTATTACTTATGGAGTATAGTGTGAATAAATTGAGAGGAGCAAGAGAACAAAAGTTTTAGCAACTGTTATGTAAAGAAAAGGGGTAGGATTAAATAAGATCTGCTTCTTTCTACTCCTTTTCGAACATCTTGAATAGAGAAACTCATGTTGTTTACATGCAAGTTTCAAATAAACAAATTCAAACTCCTAATTATGCACAACAATCATAAGATTACAACGTTTTTGTTTGAGTATTTCTTTCAGGCTTGCTACTGACAGTTTGGTCATGTTTGTCTTTTCCTGTGTTTTAGGTGTTTTAATTCCTGTCCAGCGCCCTTATTTTTATGTTCGACTTATGTTTAGAATGACTTCCTGTCCTGGTGCTTTTGTTTTATCATTATTTACTGTTTGGACTCTTATGCTTTGAAGCATCTTTACTTTCTTTTCCATGCCCTGCCAGCACACCTGATTCTCATTAATTAGTTCTGTTTAGTTCCACCTGGGTCCCTCCTGCAGGGCTGGATCATTGGCGTGCTGCTTGTGTTTGTTCCCTGCTTCCTGTGACAGTGAAATTAGTTGTACCTGCCATTCTTTGCATCCTTGGGGTCGTGCATGCTACAAGCAACGCTCACCAAAATCCTGACAGTTTCCACTTTATATCGGAAAAAAAACAAACCCATTTATGACTGTAAAATGACAGCTTGATGAACTAGAGGGACTCATTCTTCAAATGGTTTATACTAAAAGTATGCAAAATCACATGCAGATTAACAATTAATGTTGCAAATTGAAAACGTAATCACATAAACGCTGAAAGTTCCCAAAACACATACAGTACAAACACTAAAAACTGCCTGAAAGAGTCGCAAGTTTACGGAGCAATAAATAAATTAGCCATGCAATCAGTAGGTTAGTCAGGCGGAGTGGTGATCGGACGGTTACATGTGGTGAGAGTATCAATTTCAATTCATTTTTTTTCCTGTCCAGCTACTCAGGCAAATCATATTGTTGACGTAGATCCACATATTTACTGTACAGATTGACTAAACAAAAGAGAAGTGTGGGATACTTCTCTCGTTGCCTTATTTGTATTTTGACTTTATTAAATGGATTTATATTATTATTTGGTGCAGACGGGCAGGAGCAGGAGGGGATGGAAAGAGGAAAAAAAAGGAAGACAGAGGGGAAAATTGCGGAAAAAGAGAGGGATACCACATAGAGACAACAACAGCAAACACAACAATAACAACAACAGAACAACATAAGCAAATAGGATATGTACAGATATGATACAAAAAGTGATAGCAAAAGAGGAGTGAGTGAAATAAATATTAATAATAAATAAATGACAATGAACATTATTGCACTAGAAATGGAGCAATACAAATACCAATACAAATAGCACTATTGATAATAAATAATAACAATTATTTACCTCTATTGTCAACAATACAATTGTTTCAAATGCAACAATACGTACATGTATTGATAACTTGAAATACAAAAGAAAGCAGATAAATAGAGGGTAAGAAAGAGAATCCAACTATGTTAACCTTGTAGATTGTTATAGTAACAATAGGTTAAGCTTTGTCAGTGTGCCATTTGTTACACAGTTGCCCAATTTTAATCTTTGGCGGTTTAGGCATAAACTAATTTGTGCCTGAATCGAGATGGAAAGGGAAAGTGGTGGGTTTTAATAGAGAAACACGGTCATGTTACCACAATCGGTGGAATTTCCGAAGTCTGATAGCAAACAGACAGAAGTTAGGATAGGATAGGACTTTATTGTCATTGCACAAGTACAACAAAACTTTGTTAAATGGGCTTATTCATATTATGGATGTTAAACCTAGTATAATACATGTATGTATTAAGGAAACATATGGCTCAAGCCAAATTTGAACTTTATAATTAAAGGACATATTACAATACGTTTAAGTACATGAAGGGCAGGACCGAGGGTTTGCCATATTTAATAGAGAAGACATTCATTATAAAATATTGAAAGTTACACAATAAAGTTAAAGTTAGTTAAAGTCCCAACCATTGTCACACACACATTAGGTGTGGTGAAATTATCGTCTGCACTTGACCCAAACCCATGTTCACCCCAGGGTGGTAGGGGAGCAGTGAGCAGTGGCGGTGGCCGCGCTTGGGAATCATTTTGGTGATTTAACCCCTAACTCACGCTGCCTTCCAGGTAACCATATACGTTTGCAGTAAGGTAAAGGAGCTCTTGCAAGCAAAATAAATTACGTGATTAATCTTCGTTGGTAAGTGACTATTTTTTGTGTTTTATCGCATGAGTTGACTTGGTAAATTTGACAGCCTTAATTCAAAGACATCAATTTCCTTACAGAATATTGTTTTTATGTTTGCATTGTTTTAATTGTAATTAATGTACAGTGCAGGCCAGGTGTTTGGACACGCCTTCTCATTTCAATGCATTTTCTTTATTTTCATGACTATATACCTTGTAGATTGTCACTGAAAGCATCAAAACGATGACACCTGTGAAGTGAAAACCATTTCAGGTGACTACCTCTTAAAGGGGAACATTATCACGATTTCAGAAGGGTTAAAACCAATAAAAATCAGTTCCCAGTGGCTTATTTTATTTTTGGAAGTTTTTTCCTGAATTTTACCCATCCCGGAATATCCCTAAAAAAAGCTGTAAAGTGCCTGATTTTCGCTATCTGTGAAGCCATCGTCCATTTTCCTGTGACGTCATCCAGTGATGCCAATACGGATAGCACAGAAAGATATAGCGACATTAGCTCGGATTCGGACTCGGATTTCAGCGGCTTAAGCGATTCAACAGATTACGCATGTATTGAAATGGATGGTTGGAGTATGGAGGCAGATAGCGAAAACGAAATTGAAGAAGAAACTGAAGCTATTGAGCGAATAGCTATTGATGCTATTCGGCCATGTTTGCCTTAGTATTGCCGGTAAAATGTGCAGACCAACGATCGGAAGTTTCCCATCTTGTGACACTGGATCAACTTAAATCCATCGATTGGTAAGTGTTTGTTTGGCATTAAATGTGGGTGGAGAGAAACGCTGGATGTAAATATAGTTTCAAATGTAAATACAGCTAGCCTAAATATCATGTTAGCATCGATTAGCTGGCAGTCATGCCGTGACCAAATATGTCTGATTGGCACATAAGTCAATAACATCAACAAAACTCACCTTTGTGATTTAGTTGACTTTATCGTTGGAAATGCATCTGCAGGTTATCCATACATCTCTGTGCCATGTCTGCCTTAGCATCGCCGGTAAAATGTGCAGACACTCCGGCACATTCAATGGGGGTCTGGCGGCAGATTTCTTTGACTTTATCGTTGGAAATGCATCTGCTTTGAGTGTCGCAGGATATCCGCACAATCTTGCCATCTCTGTAGTAGCATAGCTTTCGTCTGTAAAGTGTGCGGAACAAACGACTGACCATTTCGTCGGCTTTCCCCACACCCTCGTATTTTGAACAAATTTCGTCCAATTTCTTGCCACTTTCGCATCTTTGGGCCAGTGGTTCAACTTGAATCCCTCCCTATTAGTGTTGTTACACCCTCCGACAACACCCCGACGAGGCATGATGTCTCCAAGGTCCCAGAAAATAGTCGAAAAAACGGAAATTAACAGAGCTGAGACGCGGTGTTTGTAATGTGTTTGAGAAAATGGCGGCATTATTACCCAGGTGACGTCACGTTCCGACGTCATCGCTCCGAGAGCGATAAATAGATAAAGGCGTTTAATTCGAAAATAATTCACCCATTTAGAGTTCGGAAATCAGTTAAAAAAATATATGTTTTTTTTTCTGCAACATCAAGGTATATATTAATGCTTACATAGGTCTGGTGATAATGTTCCCCTTTAAAGCTCATCGAGAGAATGCCAAAAGTGAGCAACGCAGTAATCAGAGCAAAGGGTGAATATAAAACCTGCGATGAGATGGCGACTTGACCTGGTTATACCCCGCTTTCCGCCCAAATGCAGCTGAGATAGGATCCAGCGACTCCCCGTGACTCCAAACAGGACAAGCGGTAGAAAATGGATGGATGGAACCCCTAATTCCAACTTTGATGCTGAGTGTCAAGCAGGGAGGCAATGGGTCCCATATTCTATAGTCTTTGGTATGACATGGGGTTTGAACTCACAACCTATCGATATTAGGGCGGACACTCTAACCACAAGGCCAATGAGCAAGTAAACAACTAGAAATATTACCATTTAAGAAAGGTATAAAGCGCTAAACTTCTAAAACCCATGCATGAAACTTTAAATATATCAACTAGAAAACAATAGTAGAAGAGTGGAGGAGAAATCTGATTTGGTGTTTTGACTTTAAAGGCCTACTGAAACCCACTACTACCGACCACGCAGTCTGATAATTTATATATCAATGATGAAATATTAACATAGCAACACATGCCAATACTGCCTTTTTAGTTTACTAAATTGCGATTTTAAATTTCCCACGAGTTTCTTGTTGAAAATGTCGCGGAATGATGACTCGTAGGCGTGACGTCACGGACTGTCAGGAAATATTAGCTCAGCACCAATTACAGCTAAAAGTCGTCTGCTTTAATGACATAATTACACAGTATTTCGGACATCTGTGTTGCTGAATCGTTTGCAATTTGTTCATTTAATAATGGAGACTATAAAGAGCAATGCTGTTGGTGGAAAGCGGTGGATTGCAGCTGTCTTTAGCACCGAGACACAGCCGGTGTTTCTTTGTTTGTTGTGAAGCTTTAACACAGAGCGGTCAAGCGAACATGTTTCTCTACGTCAACCAGCAAGTTTTTGGATGAGGAAATTGTGATATATATCTTACCAGAGAAATCATTGGATTATTTGTCGTCCCGCAGCAGCTGTTTAAAGGTAGGTGTGAGCTCGGCTCCTCGGCTTCTCTTTGAGACATTGGGTGTTCACCGCAGCCATCCGACCTAGAGGTATGTCTTTACAATCTTTAAAATCTCACTAAAACACTATTAAAACAATAAGCAGATAAGGGATCTTCCAGAATTATCCTAGTAAATGTGTCTAATTACATCTGAAACGCTCACACTGCCGCCGCCCAGAGCCGTCGCTTTATTTTAATTTATTTTTTTCTAGTCCTTCGTTATCAATATCCTAATTCACAAATATTTCATCCTCGCTCAAATTAATGGGGAAATTGTCGCTCTCACGGTCCGATTTGCCCTTACTGCTGGTGGCTCCCATTAAAAACAATGTGAATATGTGTGGAACCCTGCAACTCGTGACGTCACGCGCACATCGTCTGCTACTTCCGGTAAAGGCAGGGCTTTTCTATCAGCCACCAAAAGTTGCGAACTTTATCGTGGATGTTCTCTACTAAATCCTTTCAGCAAAAATATGGCAATATCGCCAAATGGTCAAGTATGACACATAGAATGAACCTGCTATTCCCGTTTAAATAAGAAAATCTAATTTCAGTAAGCCTTTAATGGGGGGTGAAAGGGATGACTGGAATGACGAAATATTGAAATAATTTCTGGAGGAAAAATAATTGGTGTGTGTGAATGATGGTTGGAGAACACATTTAGATGTAGTTACGGGTAAAGAAACAGCAATAGACTTAACAATCGTGTCACAAGGGTTAGCAGGAAGGGTAGGAGTCGGAAATAATTAAAGACCGTGATAACTACCCAATTTTCATTCACATGAACATAAAGTAAAGGACAGAGAGCGATAAGAAAGAAGGGAGATGGAAGTACAATCCTGCTGAACAATTTGGAAACAATTACTGACAGGAAATTAAAACAGATTGATACAAATCAAGTTATGGACACTCTTAATACAGATATAGCAAAGGGTATAATGGAAGCAGTATACCAAAAAGTAAAACAGAGGAAGATCGTGCCATGGTGGACACAAGAATGCAGCGATGCAATAACACAACGGAATGTAGCTGTCAGATTATTAAAGAGAACTCATCATTTTCAGGGTACGATTCAGTAAAAGAGGCAACACGCTAAAGTAAAGAGTGTGGGTACAAAGGGAGTATTGAAGGTAACCTTGTGACTCAAAAATAGAACTACTCCATTAGTGCAGGTGTGCGGAATGATGAAGAAAATGTCAGCGGTCAGAAGTGAACATAAAATCCATCCATCCATCCATTTTCTACCGCTTGTCCCTTTTGGGGTCTCGGGGGGTTCGCTGGCCCCTATCTCAGCTGCATTTTGGCGGTAGGCGGGATACACCCTGGACAAGTCGCCACCTCATCGCAGGGCCAACACAGATAGACAGACAACATTCACACTCACATTCACACACTAGGGCCAATTTAGTGTTGCCAATCAACCTATCCCCAGGTGCATGTCTTTGGAAGTGGGAGGAAGCCGGAGTACCCGGAGGGAACCCACACAGTCATGGGGAGAACATGCAAACTCCACACAGAAGGATCCCGAGCCGGGGATTGAACCCAGGACTGCTCAGGACCTTCATATTGTGAGGCAGATGTAAAATAATAATAACATTTTAAACCGCGCTTTTCTATTGTTAGATACTCAAAGCATCCACAGAGAAGTGGGAACCCATCATTCATTCACTCCTGGTGGTGGTAAGCAACGTTTGTAGCCACAGCTGGGGTAGACTGACGGAAGCATGGCTGCCAGTTTGCACCTACGACCACTCCGACCACCACCTATCATTCATGTCCTGCCCAAGGACACAACGGCAGCGATTTGGATGTCAAGAGGCGGGGGGCGAACTTGCAACCCTCAGGTTTCTGGCACGGCTGCTCTACCCACTACGCCAGTGGTTCTCAAAAGGGGGTATATTTTTCACTGTTATACAATTTAATGAATCAGAAACTGATGACATAGTGCTGTATTTTACTTCTTTATCTCTTGTTTTCAACCAAAAATGCTTTGCTCTGATTAGGGGGTACTTGAATTGAATTTTTTTTCACAGGGGGTACATCACTGAAAAAAGGTTGAGAACCTCTGCACTATGCCATGCCGCCCCATGTGATGAAACAATGTGTGGTAGGAAATAAAGAAAAGGCAGAACTCTCAGCAAAAAACCCTTGTAAAAGTGCACAGCAATGATCATGTGGGAAAGGAAAAAATACTCAAGAGAGAGGAAACAATTTCAATTTTGGAGAAATGAATGACGATGGCTTCAATAAATGACGTTTTCTAAGAATGAAGTGGTTATAGTATTAAAACAGGTTCAAAATACGACACCAGAAATGACCAAGAGAGCTACAGTATGACCAAACATTTAGGTAGCATTGGGAAAAACAAAGTATTATATAATAGGATATATGAAGAAGTAAAATTACCAACAAAATGGAAAGAAGCAGTAATTATTCCAATATGCAGAAAAAGACCTGCAAGGTCAAAATGATGGGCAAGTGATTATCGAAAGACTTGTGTATTATTTAAAATAAAAATAAATACATAAAAAACTATCTAAGTGAATTTCAAAAAGTAAGGAAGTTGGAGCAAGGAATTACAAAAGGGAAAATTAATTAGGAAAGCATAATTGCAGTAATGTTCGACATTGAAAAAACAGGAATTGTGTTGTGGAAACAGGATTGCTAATGAAATTTGATAGAATACGGATTAAAGGAAGAATGTATGGATTGTTGAGACTTCTTAACAAGAACATAAGTGGAAAATGAAACCCCACAAGTTAGTATACGAAGTCCACTACTTTTCTCAATAGTGATGACGTATTAGGTGAAGTGGTAGGATTAGTGGATGTGGCAGTTTTTGCTGTTGACGGGGTGATGTGGAAAGGAGGCAGAAAAACAAATAATTTAGAAAATAAGATTAAAAAAGATGGAAATAAAGTACAAGAGTTTGGGATTTTCAGTTGGCAAGACCAAAGTCATGAGTTTTACGAAAATAAAAAGGTTCAAAACAAGCTTCAGAAAAAAAAAAATGGTGGAAAAATACAAAAGGTACAAGTATTTAAATAGTTAATGAATGTGGTTTGATAAATATAAGAGCTGGCCAACCCACTTCAGTGAAGTTGTGGAGAAAAGTAGAAAGGTGTTACGTTTAATGAAGGCTTTGAGAGGTATAGATGTGGGAGTGATAGACGGGGACTGAAAGCAATAAATATAATTTTGATTAAATCTGTAATTGATTATGGCCGCATCATTTATCAGTCTGCTTCAAAAACATTGCTTTGAGAAAATAAACAGGATTCAATCCCAGGAATTAAGGTTATGTCACAGGTAGAAATGAATGAAAAAGGGTTAGAAATGAGGGGAACTCGACGGTCAGCAGTTTAATGGGCACATTTCAAAAGGATTCCGGGAAGGACGTCCAACTCATCAGGGACTAAATTCATTACCAAAAAAAATAAAATAAAGAGAGTAAGACTTTCGGATGGATAATAGAAGATTAATGTAAAATAAAATCAACTTGAAAATATAGTGAGCGCAACAGTTCCAGTTCCTGCCACACCACAGTGGATGTACAACATACCAGATGTACAGTAGGTATGCAATTAACAAAGAGAAGAAGTCTAAGTCATTATTAAATCGAAAAATGTTTTGAGAAAAAGTATTCAGAATGCCCAAATCCATACAGACGCATCAAAATTATAAATAATAAAAGTAGACATTCTGTTATGATGGAGTTGTATGGTTATTTATGCGCAGGTCGTTTCCCCAAGATCCAAATGGACATCCGGAAGCAGTTATCAGGTAAGAAACATTATTTATTTTAATAAATAAATCAGGCGAGAATACAAAAACAGAACAAGCGTTCCGATAGCACGGGAAGCTATGGTAACGCTAAAGGAAAACCTTAGCACAGGAACAGGAACAAGAAGCTAGGACTTACCAACCTAACTTGTTGTGTGATGTAAACAACACAGCCAGACCATGTGTGGCGAAAGGCAGGAATAAATAGTTCTCTGATTAGTGCCCGGGAGCAGGTGAGCATCCCGAACACTAATCAGAGGCAAGTGAAAATAATCAGCACCCATGGCAACCAAGAAAAACAAACCCAGGGGTGCTGAAACAGAAATAAGAGAGTCTTAAACTAAAACAAAACATGATCCGGCAGCAATAAATAGCTCTCTGATTAGGGCCCGAGAGCAGGTGAGCATCTCCAATACTAATCAGAGGTAGGTGAAAATAATCAGCACCCATGTTAACCAAAAAACAAACCCAAGGGTGCTGAAACAGAACTAAGAGAGTTTTAAACTAAAACAAAACATGATCCGGCAAGAATAAATAGCTTTTTGATTAGTGCCCGGGAGCAGGTGAGCGTCCCGAACACTAATCAGAGGCAGGTGAAAATAATCAGCACCCATGTTAACCAAAAAACAAACCCAGGGGTGCTAAAACAGAACTAAGAGAGTTTTAAACTAAAACAAAACATGATCCGGCAAGAATAAATAGCTTTTTGATTAGTGCCCGGGTGCAGCTGAGCGTCCCGAACACTAATCAGAGGCAGGTGAAAATAATCAGCACCCATGTTAACCAAGAAACAAACCCAGGGGTGCTGAATCCGAACTAAGAGAGTCTTAAACCAAAACAAAACATGATCCGGGCAACGGATCATCACACATTCAGCAGTTATTCCACAAAAAAGCATATTGAATCAAATAATTAGACACAAATGATCAGTTTTTACAGGTGAATTAGTAGCAATTTACATTGCAGTTAATTGGGTAGAGGAAAATAAAGCAAGTAATAGTAGTACATTAATCAGCATTACAAACATAACTTCTGGAACAAAGCAGTATTTAATATATGAAAAAGTATAGACAATCTTTAGGTTAAATAAAGCAGAACATCCATCCATCCATCCATTTTCTACCGCTTATTCCCTTTCGGGGTCGCGTGGGGCGCTGGCGCCTATCTCAGCTACAATTGGGCGGGAGGCGGGGTACACCCTGGACAAGTCGCCACCTCATTGCAGGGCCAACACAGATAGACAGACAACATTCACACTCACATTCACACACTAGGGCCAATTTAGTGTTGCCAATCAACTTATCCCCGTGAATGCGTGCTCCGGCTTCCTCCCACTTCCAAAGACATGCACCTGGGGATAAAGCAGAACATCTGGTAATATTTCTGTGGGTGCCTGCTCACATAGGAGTTGTGGTGAACAAACTAGCACTTAGGTATGCAAAGCAAGCAACAAATACAACTGAAATAAACATGGAGATAAATCACAGTAAAGCAGAAGTTAAAGAAAGCACTAAATAAAAAAAATGGCAAGACCGTTGGAATACAGGGTTTCACGGTGGAAGAGGGGTTAGTGCGTCTGCCTCACAATACGAATGTCCTGCAGTCCTGGGTTCAAATCCAGTCTCGGGATCTTTCTGTGTGGAGTTTGCATGTTCTTCCCGTGAATGCGTGGGTTCCCTCCGGGTACTCCGGCTTTCTCCCACTTCCAAAGACATGCACCTGGGGATAAGTTGATTGGCAACACTAAATTGGCCCTAGTGTGTGAATGTGAGTGTGAATGTTGTCTATCTGTGTTGGCCCTGCGATGAGGTGGCGACTTGTCCAGGGTGTACCCCGCCTTCCGCCCGATTGTAGCTGAGATAGGCGCCAGCGCCCCCCGCGACCCCGAAAGGGAATAAGCGGTAGAAAATGGATGGATGGATGGATGGAATACAAAAACAAAAGGTAGGCAGTACAGAGTCCAGAGGAGTGTAGGAGTAACAAGAGGAGGCAATATAAATAGGAAGTAGGAAGATATCATTACAAGAATGAGGTTGGGACAGACATATCTCAATAGCTCACTGACATGAATAGGGAAACATGATACTGGTGTGTGATTATTGTCATCAGATAGGGAAAGTAGATCATATAATAATGCAGTGTAGGAAATATAATAGAGATAGGGAAATAATGAAAAAAAAGTGAGTGAACAAGAAGGTTAGTGTAGCAGTGGACTAACATAGTTATGTTGATTCTGGAATATGTAGGGTATAAAGCAAGACAGACATTTTTAAGAAACACAGGGTTAAATGAAATAATTTAGACTAGGGTTGCATCTAGATTCAAATTCCATATCAGTAGGTGCACACCACAAGGTTGCTTGTCAACCGCCATTTAAAGGGAAAAGAAGAATAAGTTAGCCAGGCCACCATGATGCTAGCAAGGCTACGAGAAGACTTAGCTAGAATTTCAGTAAATTAGTCTGATTACCAGAAAAGTTAGCGAGGCTACTAGGAAGTTATAGCTTGACGACCAATACCATACCAGTAATTTACTCAGGTTATCAGTGAGTTTGCCTGGCTCCCAGGAAGTTAACAAGGTTACCAGTAAGTTAGCCAGGCTACCAGGAAGTTAGCAGGGTTACCAGTAAGTTAGCCAGGCTACCAGGAAGTTAGCATGGTTTCCAGAAGTTTGCATAGTATTATATAATAGGAAATATGAAGAATGAAATGTTGCTATGTTGTCCGGGGGGATTATGCCCCCTGGTAGGGTCTCCCAAGGCAAACAGGTTCTAGGTGAGGGATCAGACAAAGAGCAGCTCGAAGACCTCTATGAAGAAGAAAAAAATGGACCCAGATTTCCCTCGCCCGGACGCGGGTCACCGGGGCCTCCCTCTGGAGCCAGGCCCAGAGGTGGGGCACGATGGCGAGCGCCTGGTGGCCGGGCCTGTTCCCATGGGGACCGGTCGGGCACAGCCCGAAGAGGCAACGTGGGTCACCCCTCCAATGGGCTCACCACCCATAGCAGGGGCCATAGAGGTCAGGTGCAATGTGAGCTGGGTGGCAGCCGAAGGCAGGGCACTTGGCGGTCCGATCCTCGGCTACAGAAGCTAGCTCTTGGGACGTGGAACGTCACCTCACTGGGGGGAAAGAGCCTGAGCTAGTGCGCAAAGTCGAGAAGTTACGGCTGGATATAGTCGGACTCACTTCGACGCACAGCAAGGGCTCTGGAACCACTTCTCTCGAGAGGGACTGGACCCTCTTCCACTCTGGCGTTGCCGGCAGTGAGAGGCGACGGGCTGTGGTGGCAATTCTTGTTGCCCCCCCGGCTCAAAGCCTGCACGTTAGAGTTTAACCCGGTGGACGAAAGGGTAGCCTCCCTCCGCCTTCGGGTGGGGGGACGGGTCCTGACTGTTGTTTGTGCTTACGCACCAAACAGCAGTTCAGAGTACCCACCCTTTTTGGGAGCACTCGAGGGAGTACTGGAAAGTGCTCCCCCGGGTGATTCCCTTGTCCTCCTGGGGGACTTCAACGCTCACGTTGGCAACGACAGTGAAGCCTGGAGAGGCGTGATTGGGAAGAATGGCTGCCCGGATCTGAACCTGAGTGGTGTTTTGTTATTGGACTTTTGTGCTCGTCACAGTTTGTCCATAACAAACACCATGTTCAAACATAAGGGTGTCCATATGTGCACTTGGCACCAGGACACCCTAGGCCGCAGTTCCATGAGCGACTTTGTAGTTGTGTCATCGGATTTGCGGCCTTATGTTTTGGACACTCGGGTGAAGAGAGGGACGGAGCTTTCTACCGATCACCACCTGTTGGTGAGTTGGCTGCGATGGTGGGGGAGGATGCCGGACAGACCTGGGAGGCCCAAACGCATTGTGAGGGTCTGCTGGGAACGTCTGGCAGAGTCTTATGTCAGAGAAAGTTTCAATTCCCACCTCCTGAAGAACTTCGAACATGTCACGAGGGAGGTGCTGGACATTGAGTCCGAGTGGACCATGTTCCGCACCTCTATTGTCGAGGCGGTTGATCGGAACTGTGGCTGCAAGGTAGTTGGTGCTTGTCGGGGCGGCAATCCTAAAACCCCTTGGTGGACACCAGCGGTGAGGGATGCTGTCAAGCTGAAGAGGGAGTCATATCGGGTCCTTTTGGCTCATAGGACTCCGGAGGCAGTGGACAGGTACCGACAGGCCAAGCGGTGTGCAGCTTCAGCGGTCGCGGAGGCAAAAACTCGGACATGGGAGGAGTTCGGGGAAAGCCATAGAAAACGACTTCCGAACGGCTTCGAAGCGATTCTGGATCACCGTCCGCCGCCTCAGGAAGGGGAAGCAGTGCACTATCAACACCGTGTATGGTGCAGATGGTGTTCTGCTGACCTCAACTGCGGATGTTGTGGATAGGTGGAAGGAATACTTCGAAGACCTCCTCAATCCCACCAACACGTCTTCCTATGAGGAAGCAGTGCCTGGGGATTCTGTGGTGGACTCCCCTATTTCTGGGGCTGAGGTCGCTGAGGTAGTTAAAAAGCTCCTCGGTGGTAAGGTCCCGGGGGTGGATGAGACCCGCCCGGAGTTCCTTAAGGCTCTGGATGCTGTGGGGCTGTCTTGGTTGACAAGACTCTGCAGCATCGCATGGACATCGGGGGCGGTACCTCTGGATTGGCAGACCAGGATGGTGGTTCCTCTCTTTAAGAAGGGGAACTGGAGGGTGTGTTCCAACTATCGTGGGATCACACTCCTCAGCCTTCCCAGTAAGGTTTATTCAGGTGTGCCGGAGAGGAGGCTACGCCGGATAGTCAAACCTCGGATTCAGGAGGAACAGTGTGGTTTTCGTCCTGGTCGTGGAACTGTGGACCAGCTCTATACTCTCGGCAGGGTTCTTGAGGGTGCATGGGAGTTTGCCCAACCAGTCTACATGTGCTTTGTGGACTTGGACAAGGCATTCGACCATGTCCCTCGGGAAGTCCTGTGGGGAGTGCTCAGAGAGTATGGGGTATCAGACTGTCTGATTGTGGCGGTCCGCTCCCTGTACGATCAGTGCCAGAGCTTGGTCCGCATTGCCGGCAGTAAGTCGAACACATTTCCAGTGAGGGTTGGACTCCGCCAAGGCTGTCCTTTGTCACCGATTCTGTTCATAACTTTTATGGACAGTATTTCTAGGCGCAGTCAAGGCATTGAGGGGTTCCGGTTTGGTGACCGCAGGATTAGGTCTCTGCTTTTTGCAGATGATGTGGTCCTGATGGCTTCATCCGACCGGGATCTTCAGCTCTCACTGGATCGGTTCGCAGCCGAGTGTGAAGCGACCGGAATGAGAATCAGCACCTCCAAGTCCGAGTCCATGGTTCTCGCCCGGAAAAGGGTGGAATGCCATCTCCAGGTTGGGGATGAGACCCTGCCCCAAGTGTAGGAGTTCAAGTACCTAGGAGTCTTGTTCACGAGTGGGGGAAGAGTGGATCGTGAGATCGACAGGCGGGTCGGTGCGGCGTCTTCAGTAATGCGGAAGTTGTACCGATCCGGCTCAGCTCTCAATTTACCGGTCGATCTACGTTCCCATCCTCACCTATGGTCATGAGCTTTGGGTCATGACCGAAATGATAAGATCACGGGTACAAGCGACCGAAATGAGTTTCCTCCGCCGTGTGGCCGGGCTCTCCCTTAGAGATAGGGTGAGAAGCTCTGCCATCCGGGAGGAACTCAAAGTAAAGCCGCTGCTCCTCCACATCGAGAGGAGCCAGATGAGGTGGTTCTGGCATCTGGTCAGGATGCCACCCGAACACCTCCCTAGGGAGGTGTTTAGGGCACGTCCAACCGGTAGGAGGAGGCCACGGGGAAGACCCAGGACGCGTTGGGAAGACTATGTCTCCCGGCTGGCCTGGGAACGCCTCGGGATCCCCCGGGAAGAGCTAGACGAAGTGGCTGGGGAGAGGGAAGTCTGGGTTTCCCTGCTTAGGCTGTTGCCCCCGCGACCCGACCTCGGATAAGCGGAATAAGATGGATGGATGGATGGAGGGAAGAAGGAAAATTACCAGCAAGATGGAAAGAAGCAGTAATTATTCCAATATGCAGGAAAAGACCTGGAAGGTCAAAATGATGGGCAAGTCATTACCGAAAGACTCATTAGCCAGTGTCGCTACTCTCACTACACGATCGATTAAGGAAGACATAATCGGTCCAAGCATGCATTAAAGTACGTCAACTTGTTTTACCACAGTTACGATCTTGTCCGCTTTCACAGTTACCATGGTTTTCTTTTTTGTAATTTTTATTTGAACAACAATGTTGTATAAAATATTAGATACAAAACAAAACAAACGTAACTTTTCAACCTTCATAAAATATTTTTGTATAACTTTTGGGATGATACACGGACTTACAACTAATTGAATGACACCATGACCTGCGGGGGCCTGTACCGCTTCCCCTGCCACTAAGCAACTATCAGGAGGGTTCCTCCGACCCAAAAAACTACACGACAATATTTTGTGGCCCCCACCTTTATATGAAAGTTCAATGTAAATACGGCCTGTGAGTTTTATATGAATGGAACTTTACAGTGTTGTGTGCGGCACTGAACGAACCTACCAACCACGGTGGGGTAATAGGCTCTCAGGGGCGGGACATCGACTGGGCTTGATACAAGCAAACAAGATTTCTTACTGAATGAAAACTACAACAATGTTTCCGTAGAGTTTTCTTCCATGCCTGGCTGCCTGCCTCGACTTGCTGCCTTTAGAAGTCCAAAAAAACAAGTTTTTCAAGTTGCGGCCCAGCAGGCATACTTGCCAACCCTCCCGGATTTTCCGTGAGACTCCCGAAATTCAGTGCCTCTCCCGAAAACCTCTCAAAATAAATGTTCTCCCAAAAATTTCCCGAAATTTAGCCGGAGCTGGAGGCCATGCACCCTCCAGCTCCATGCGGACATGAGTGGGGACAACCTGTTTTCACGTCCGCTTTCCTGTTATATAAACAGCTTGCCTGCCCAGTCACGTTGCAACATCTACGGATTTTAATAAAAAAAACGCACACACAAGGAGACAAGCAGAGGAATGAGGAAGTTACAGCCATGGCGACGCCGTCTGTAATAGAGTGATTCTATGTCGTCTTTTGCCATCTCCTGGTGAATGTTGGGTATAGCGTTATGGGGTTGCTTTTTGATTGGCCAACAATTTATGTGGTGTTGTGCACCTGACGGCAAGTGACTCTCGCCAGTACGCAAATGGCAGAACAAAGGTTACTCAAATAGTGAAAGGTAAATGTTGTTGTTGTTTTTTTAGTAACCAGCAAGCACAGTACAGTTAGTAGAACAACTGTGCTTTTATTACTGTGTATTCGATAGGTGCCGTCTGAAATTTAACTATTTATTTTATTTATATATATAATAAAATAACTATATATAGCTAGAATTCACTGAAAGTAAAGTATTTACTATATGAAATATATATGAAATACTCGAGTTGGTGAATTATACTCCTCCCCTCTTAACCACGCCCCCGCCCAAACCACGCCCCAACCACGCCTCCGCCCCACACGTCTGTACTAGCTTCATTCATATTTGGCAACCAGTAGCAGTAATAGTGTAGGACGTTACTGCTACAAGGGTATTATTTTAACTCAATTTCCTGGTTTTTAAAACGATGAACCATTTTTGGGTTGTTTTTCAATTTGGGTAAAATATATTTTTTTTAATTATAAGGGTACTTTTTTATTTAAGTGAATTTTATTAAGGATTAATCTCTTTAACATTATTTACAATCACACATCTTATGTTCATGAAAATATTTAGGCATGCTGTATTAAACCACTATGACCATACACGGTGGCCCTGCGATGAGGTGGCGACTTGTCCAGGGTGTACCCCGCCTTCCACCCGATTGTAGCTGAGATAGGCGCCAGCGCCCCCCGCGACCCCAAAAGGGAATAATCGGTAGAAAATGGATGGATTGATGGACCCTACACGGCAATTCTTGTAAAAAAAAAAAATGTCCCTCATATCTTGCTTTTGAGTATATTTGTCACAATCGGTTGCCTGGATCATGTTTTGTTTAGTTCTTGACACGCTCAGTTCTGTTTTCAGCACCCCGGGGTTTGTGTATTCATTGTCATGCGTGCAGATTAGTTTCACCTGCCTCAGATTAGTGTTCGGGACGCTCACCTGCTCCTGGGCATTAATCAGAGAGCTACATATTTCCCGCTTTTCGCCACACTCAGGCTGGCTTTCTTTATTTGCTTCATGCAACATTAACGTTTGTGATTCATGCTTTTGATTCTTGATTCCTGTGCTACGTTTTGCCTTAGCTCCTCGTGCTATCGGCACACTTGCTTTGTTTGTTGGTTCCTGCCTGATTTATGAGAGTAAATATTATAATTATTATAATTATAATTTCTTACCTGCACCTTGCCTCCAGAGTTTTTTGTCTGCATCCGGGGAGAACGACCCACGCAGTACAATGCGACCCCGACGTGACAATGTTTTAATGAAATAAAAATAATTTTGATCATTAGTTGGCAAGGAGTAGGACAAACCAGCAGTACAATTTATACTTTTTAACCAACTATTGGGTCAAAGAGCGCTAAATTGCGCAACCCAATTGTTAGGTTTGGAAGAACCCAACTTTGTAGTGAGCATAACTCAGCTTTTGTGTTACACAAATTCAACCCAATAGTTGGGTTATGAATTAACCAACATTGAGTTAGCATAAGTCAACGTTTGGGTTAAATAATTTAACCACAATCGTTTAGTTAGGAATAACTCAACATTAAGTTATCATAACTCAACTTTTTGGTTAAATATTTCAATGCAAAAGTTGGGTTAAAAATGTTTTACCCAAAATGTTGAGTTAAAAAAACTCATAAAAGGAGTTGGTCCCTTTCTGAACCAGCGGTTGGGTTAAAATTGGGTTATTTTTTAACCCAACATGTGTTAGTGTGTATATGTCTCTCTCTGACAAAATAAGTCAAACTGATGCGTACGTAAAGTAAGGAACTAAATGTAGCCTGCAGTCACATAGCGACACCTGTCCGTCAGCAATGACAGTCCCCGATAACCCACAACGTTATTAGTGGGTCATTATTTCATATTTGCATCACATTATTTGCATGGTACATGCATCGCCTCACACGATGAACACTACAGTACAAATGTTTGTCAACGGTGGTATATGACGATGTTGACAACAACAACAACATGGCGGTTAAGAAACACTCCTTTTTGCGCTCGCTATCCTGGTACTTTCTACCTTTTACAAATGCCATGGTGTTCATGTCATCATGAAAGACATGAACGAGCGCAAAAACCCATGCATAGAAACGTTCTCTAGATGCCGGCTAAACACAACAGTGACACCAAGTGGAATTTTCTGATAGACTGGCTACTTTAAGTTCTTGGTAGCCTAGCTCACTTCCTGCTAGCCCAGCTGACTATCTGATAGACAAGCTACTTTAAAAGTTCCTGCTAACTTAGCTGCCTTCCTGCTAGCCTGGTTAACGTTCTGATAGACTAGTTGCTTTAAGTTCCTGGTAGTCCAGCTAGCTTCCTGCTAGCCCAGTTGACTGTCTGATAGACTAGCTACTTTAAAGGCCTACTGAAATGAGATTTTCTTATTTAAACGGGGATAGCAGGTCCATTCTATGTGTCATACTTGATCATTTCGCGATATTGCCATAATTTTGCTGAAAGGATTTAGTAGAGAACATCGACGATAAAGTTTGCAACCTTTGGTCGCTAATAAAAAGCCTTGCCTGTACCGGAAGTAGCAGAAAATGTGCGCGTGACATCACGGGTTGTGGTGTTCCTCACATCCTCACTCTTGTTTACAATCATAGCCACCAGCAGCTAGAACGATTCGGACCGAGAAAGTGACAATTTCCCCATTAATTTGAGCGAGGATGAAAGATTCGTGAATGAGGATAATAAGAGTAAAGGACTAAAACAAAACAAAAAAACAAAAAATAAATAAAAAATAAACATAAAAGGCTAGGGCAGTGAGAGCGATTCAGATGTTATTAGACACATTTACTAGGATAATTCTGGAAAATCCCATATTTGCCTATTGTGTTACTAGTGTTTTAGTGAGATTATATAGTACCTGAAAGTCGGAGGGGTGTGGCCACGGGTGTGTTGACCGCCATTGTCTCCGGTGGGAGGAGGTAATAGGCCGCAGCAGCTGCAGCAGGACGCAAGCTCTGCTGATGTCTCCGGTAAGAGCCGACTTATTACCACAATTTTCTCACCGAAACCTGCCGGTTGACATGTGGTCGGGATCCATGTTCGCTTGACCGCTGTGTTCCATAGCTTCACCTTCGGGAATTTAAACAAGGAAACACCGGCTGTGTTTGTGATGCTAAAGGCAACTGCAGTGCACCGCTTCCCACCTCCATCTTTGTACTTTGAGTTCTCCATTATTAATTGAACAAATTGCAAAACATTCAGCAACACAGATGTCCAGAATACTGTGTAATTATGCGATTAAAGCAGAGTACTTATAGCTTGGATCGGTGCTGGAAGAACATGTCCGCTACAATCCGTGACGTCACGCGCACGCGTCATCATTCCGCGACGTTTTCAACAGGATACTACGCGGGAAATTTAAAGTTGCAATTGAGTAAACTAAAAAGGCCGTACTTGCATGTGATGCAATGTTAAGATTTCATCATTGATATATAAACTATCAGACAGCGTGGTCAGTAGTAGTGGGTTTCAGTAGGCCTTTAAGTTCCTGGTAGTCCAGCTAGCTTCCTGCTAGCCCAGTTGACTTTCTGATGGACTTTCTACTTTAAGTCCCTGGTAGCCTAGTCGACTTCCTGCTAGCTTAGCTGACTTCCTGCTAGCCTGGTTAACTTTTTGATGGACTAGCTGCTTTAAGTTTCTGGTAGTCCAACTAGCTTCCTGCTAGCCCAGTTGACTTTCTGATGGACTTGCTACTTTAAGTCCCTGGTAGCCTAGCTGACTTCCTGCTAGCTTAGCTGACTTTCAGCTAGCCTGGTTAACTTTCTGATAGACTAGCTGCTTTAAGTTCCTGGTAGTCGGGCTAGCTTCCTGCTAGCCAAGTTAACTTTTTGATAGACTAGCTACTTTAAGTTTGTGGTAGCTTAGATGACTTCCTGTTAGCTTAGCTGACTTCCTGCTAGCCTGGTTAACTTTCTGATAGACTAGCTGCTATAAGTTCCTGGTACTCCAGCTGGCTTCCTGCTAGCCTAGTTAACTTTTTGATAGACTAGCTACTTTAAGTTTGTGGTAGCCCAGCTAACTTCCTGCAAGCCCAGTTAACTTTCTGATAGGCTAGCTACTTTAAGTTCCTGGTAGCCTAGCTGAATTCCTGCTAGCCTAGTTAACTTTCTAAAGGACTAGCTACTTTAAGTTCCTGGTAGCCTAGCTGACTTCCTGCTAGCCTAGCTGACTTCCTGCTTGCGTAGTTAACTTTCTGAAGGACTAGCTACTTTGAATTCTTGGTAGCCTAGCTGACTTCCTGCTTGCGTAGTTAACTTTCTGATGGACTAGCTACTTTGAATTCTTGGTAGCCTAGCTGACTTCCTGCTAGCCTGGTTAACTTTCTGATAGACTAGCTGCTATAAGTTCCTGGTACTCCAGCTGGCTTCCTGCTAGCCTAGTTAACTTTTTGATAGACTAGCTACTTTAAGTTTGTGGTAGCCCAGCTAACTTTCTGCAAGCCCAGTTAACTTTCTGATAGGCTAGCTACTTTAAGTTCCTGGTAGCCTAGCTGAATTCCTGCTAGCCTAGTTAACTTTCTAAAGGACTAGCTACTTTAAGTTCCTGGTAGCCTAGCTGACTTCCTGCTAGCCTAGCTGACTTCCTGCTTGCGTAGTTAACTTTCTGAAGGACTAGCTACTTTGAATTCTTGGTAGCCTAGCTGACTTCCTGCTAGCGTAGTTAACTTTATGATAGTCTAGCTACTGTAAATTCTTGGTAGCCCAGCTAACTTCCCGCTAGCGTAGTTAACTTTCTGATACACTAGCTACTTTAAGTTCCTAGCTGACAGCCTAGCTGATTTTGTGGTAGCCTAGCTGACTTGTGCTCGCGTAGTTAACTTTCTGATAGACTAGCTACTTTAAGTTCTTGGTAGCCCAGCTAACTTCCTGCTAGCATAGTTAACTTCAAGGTAGCCTGGCTAACCTCCTTGTTCTTCCATGAACTTGCAGTATTTCTGCATCATAGTTTTATGGCAATTGAGTGTTTTTGGTTTCGGATCATTTCTGTGTTTGGACATTGTTTTCTCCACCATACTTTGGTAACGTGACGGAACAAGAACAGAAAGATTTGTATCGTTCACTTGTAGCACAGCATCATGAATGCACAAAATGAGTCAACGTGTGAGCCACAATCCACCGACTATTTTCATTTGCGCAGCAGCATCAAGGACAGCCATGATTTATCACTTTATCACGCGGCCGCTACAACATCCCACACTGCTGCCCTGCAGCAACATCTGCTGAATGCTGCCTTGAGGACCACCATTCTAAAGCATCTTCATGTGTCTGACATTTCCTTTTCCATCTTGATCACGGCTTCATCCTATCAGGCTTCCCAGGCTGACATCTTCCTGCCTTTGCCTCGCAGCTGCTCTCCAAATTCAATCAACTCTGAGCTCTGTGGTGACAATTCATGGCCGCCTCCCTTCTCCTACTAGACCTTTTCTTCTAAATGTGTTTCCTCTCCTCGGTTGCTGTGCACGGTCTTGTTGCACAAGAACACGTACGAGAAAAAAAACAAAACATCGGGTCTATCCTCTAAAGTGCAGTCAAGAAAAAGCCTGTGCGAGCCACTAGAACAGGGGTCACCAACTCTGTGTCCGCGGGCACCAGGTAGCCCGTAAGGACCAGATGAGTAGCCCGCTGGCCTGTTCTAAAAATAGCTCAAATAGCAGCACTTACCAGTGAGCTGCCTCTATTTTTCAAATTTTATTTATTTACTAGCAAGCTGGTCTCACTTTGCTCGACATTTTTAATTCTAAGAGAGACAAAACTATATAGAATTTGAAAATCCAAGAAAATATTTTAAAGACTTGGTCTTCACTTGTTTAAATAAATTCTTTTTTTTTTTACTTTGCTTCTTATAACTTTCAGAAAGACAATTTTAGAGAAAAAAATACAACCTTAAAAATGATTTTAGGATTTTTAAACACATAAACCTCTTTAACTTTTAAATTCCTTCCACTTCTTCCCTGAAAATTTAAATCAATGTTCAAGTAAAAAAAATTTGTATTATTGTAAAGAATGATAAATACATTTTAATTTAATTCTTCATTTTAGCTTCTGTTTTTTCGACGAAGAATATTTGTTAAAGATTTCTTCAAACTTATTGTGATTAAAATAAAATAAAAATATTCTGGCAAATCTAGAAAATCTGTAGAATCAAATTTAAATCTTATTTCTAAGTGTTTTGAATTTCTTTTAAAATTTTTGTTCTGGAAAATCTAGAAGAAATAATGATTTGTCTTTGTTAGAAATATAGCTTGGTCCAATTTTTTATATATTCTAACAAAGTGCAGATTGGATTTTAACCTATTTAAAACAAGTCATCATAATTCTAAAATTAATCTTAATCAGGAAAAATTACTAATGATGTTCCATAAATTCTTTTTTTTATTTTGTTCAAAAATATTCGAATTAGCCAGTATTTCTTTTCATTTTTTTCGGTTGAATTTTGAATTTTAAAGAGTCGAAATTGAAGATAATATATGTTTCAAAATTTTTTTCGTGTTTTTTCCTCTTTTAAACCAATTAAGTGTTTTTTTCATCATTTATTCTGTACAAAAAACCTTCCGTAAAAGGAAAAAAAAAGTACGACCGAATGACAGACAGAAATACCCATTTTTTTTATATATATAGATTTATTTATTAAAGGTAAATTGAGCAAAATGGCTTTTTCTGGCAATTTATTTAAGTGTGTATCAAATTGGTAGCCCTTCGCATTAATCAGTACCCAAGAAGTAGCTCTTGGTTTCAAAAAGGTTGGTGACCCCTGCACTAGAAAATGCATGCCGTGACTTTAAAAGAATCACATAACCATGCTCGGCGGCTGAAGAGGAGCATTAACAGTGAATGAGAATGTGAACGTTGTTACACATCGTCAGAGCATCTTCACCAGCCAAACAAGACCTCTTTGCAAAGGCAGCATGCATACTTCCACATACGGATGGGAATCGAGAAGCCAGTGTATAAATTCCTTGGAATCGCTTGCAATTTATTCAAACTGTTCTCTTATCGATCTTTCCGGGTCGGCATAACGTTGCGTTGGGACGTCAGATCTCTAAATGGCAGAGCCCGGGCGCAACAACCACTCTTCAGTTGATTACATTTTACAAGAAAAGATTGCTACTTGTAATACTTATAAGTAGGAATGTCCGATAATGGCTTTTTTGCCGATATCCGATATTCCCATATCGTCCAACTCTTAATTACTGGTATATACAGTCGTAGAATGAACACATTATTATGCCTAATTTTGTTGTGATGCCCTGCTGGATGCATTAAACAATGTAACAAGGTTTTCCAAAATAAATCAACTCAAGTTATGGAAAAAAATGGCAACATGGCACTGCCATATTTATTATTGAAGTCACAAAGTACATTATTTTTTTAAACATGCCTCAAAACAGCCGCTTGGAATTTGGGCCAGCTGAGAGAGCATGAGCAAGTTGAGGTGGGCGGGGGTGAAACAAGGGGTGTAAATTGTAGCGTCCCGGGAGAGTTAGTTCTGCAAGGGATTCTGGGTATTTGTTCTGTTGTGTTTATGTCAAGTTACCATGCGGATGTTTTCCTGAAATGTGTTTGTCATTCTTGTTTGGTGTGGGTTCACAGTGTGGCGCATATTTGTAACCGTGTTTAAGTTGTTTTTACGGCCACCCTTAGTGTGACCTGTATGGCTGTTGACCAAGTATGCCTTGCATTCACTTGTGTGTGTGAACAGCCGTAGATAGTATGTGACCGGGCCGGCACGCAAATGCAGTGCCTTTAAGGTTTATTGGCGTCTTGGACATCAAACTACGTCCATGTACACAGCGACGTTTTAAAAAGTCATACTTTTTGAAACCGGTACTGATAATTTTAATACCGATAATTTCCGATATTACATTTTAAAGCATTTATTATATTATCTGACATCACTACTTATAAGGCTGGTAGTTCCTCAAGAGGACGACGTGCGAGAAATATGTTCAAACATTTGAACACACAGCTTCCAATAACCATAAATGAAAGTCGCGTTTTTAACCACTCTTATTTAATCCCAGCTGCAGTAGTAACACTATAACAGCAACTTGTTTCTTAACACTAACAAAACCAAATAATTAATTGTAGACTTCCGCAGAAAAGGGCAGGAAAAAACACCCTCTGCTTTTATATATAGATAATATATAGCATCTACGCAGCAACCACTGAATTGAATTATATCATATATATTATTGTATTGTATATTGAATATATATATTGTATATGTATAGGGGTGGGACCTAATAAGTTTTCTTCTTCCCACTCCCTTTTGAGCCAATCTTGACATCTAAAAAAGATTAGTCACATGTAATGTTTTCAATGTAGGTGTATAAATAATGTATTTATACATTTCTTTTGTATTTTATGTTATTCTCTTGTTTTGTTTGCATGGCTCAAAATAAACCATTCATTCATTCATTCATTCAAAAAAACAAAAGGTCATAGAAAGGGTTAAACAATTAAATTTTTTAGAGGTGAAGACAACAGAAGATCTATGTTTGGACATTAACACCGCTTTTACAGTCGGAAAGGCCCAACAACGTCTTTTCTTTCTAGGGAAACTAAAATGTGCGAACATTCCGCAAAAATCAATGGTAAACTTTTACAATTGTGCCATCAGCAGTGTCCTACCATACAGGTTTTATTGTGGTTTTCTGGCTGCACTAAAGCAAACCAACAGAGTGTTTCCAGAGCGGCGTGCCTGTAATGCAAGTGTCAGGGACAAACACGGAAGGAGATTTTTGCAACAGAGTTCTAAAGTTTAGTGATATATTAGATGTATCAGATCGTAAGTGGGTTTATTTTTTACCCTTTGCGTTCATATTTCGCTGAGTTTGTTGCATTTTTGTTGTGTTACGCGTGATTGTAAAATACATCAATCGAGAGGAGTTGTGATGTTCATATGTTGTCAATATTAAGTGTTTTATCATTCATAGTTAATATTGTAAATCCCACATTCTTTATTTTTATGTACATTCTGGGTGTCTCATTCAGTGAATAAAATTAATTAAATTTTTAAGACGGTCTGTCATAATGTTTTTAGGCCACTGAGTAGATGGCACATATGTTTTTTTTTTAATACTTTCATGATGCTTTATGATAAACATTCTAAATGGACACATCTTAGTAAGAAGAACAATCAACCATGGATGACAAAGGGACTGAAAAATGTTTGTAATACGAACACAATTATACAGAACATTTATAACACAAATGGATCAATTTCCCTTGTGGATCATTAAAGTTTGTCTAAGTCTAAGTCTATAGAGCCATATAATAAGTACAAAGACCGTGTAGAAAATAATATTACATCTTTATCTTTGATAACATAATGGTACTAGGAAGGATTACTCGCAATACTTTTCAGACGTTAACGATAAAAGTGACAATATGAACTAAGTGGTTGAAAACTGCAATATTTACTTTATAAATATTGGACCAAATCTAGAGGGAGAGATTCCAGATCCATCTCGGGTCAGTTGAGGAACTTCAAAGATACCATAGACATAAATCTCAATTCGATGTTCCTCACTAACGTGACAAAAGAGGGAGTAATCAAAATTGTAAAGAAATGCTCAGCCAAAACCTCAACTGATTATCACAGAATATATATGAAAGCTACAGAAAAATGTATTGAATACATTTCAGAACCTTAAACGTATATCAGCAATCTATCATTTCAAACAGGCACATTCCCAAACAAAAATGAAAATGTCAGAAAGTTGAACAGATGTGTAAGACTAGAGACAAACACTAATTTCGAAAATTACAGACTTGTTTCTTTACTTCCATAATTTTCTAAAATCATTGAAACATTATTCAATAACAGATTGGACATTGCAGCTGTTTGAGACATTTGTGATTAATGGCTATGTCAATAATCATTGATTGATTGATGAATTGACATATTGATGACAAATTCATAGATTAAAGTGGAACATTTGCAGAGAAACAATACAAATACAGAGCCAACCTTTTTATCATTGATGGCCTTAATAGAAAATAACAATGAAAATATCACCACCAATGCAAGAGATGGTAAACCGATGCAGTATTTATGGATTTAAAAAAAACATTTGACACAATAATCATAATATCTTAATCAACAAATTACAACGATATGTCAACAGCACTAGAGATATCTTGCGGCGTACCACAGGGATCAATTCAAAATTGTTCAATCTGTATATAAACAACATTTGTAAAGTTACAAAGGACTTACAGTTGGTATTAATTGGTGCGTGCACTGCTGATCTCTTGTAAAAAGAGCTCGGCAGTGCGTGCACCTTTTTCGTCGGATGAAAAGAGCACAGCTCCCTCCCCCCATTCTCACCACATTCTACAGAGGTACTACAGAGAGCCTACTGACCAACAGCATCTCTGTCTGGACTGGAGCCTGCAATGCCTCAGACTGGAAGTCTCCCCAGAGAGTGGTGAGGACGGCGGAAAAGATTTTCAGGACTCCTCTTCCTCCTATCCAGGAGATCGGAAAAAGCCGCTGCCTGACCAGGGCTCAGAAAATCTGCAAAGACTCCTCCCACCTCCACCAAGGACTGTTTTCACTGCTGGACTCTAGGAAGAGGTTCCGCAGCCTCCGAAGCAGAATCTCCAGGTTCTGTAACAGCTTCTTCCCTCAGGCCGTAAGACTCTTGAACGCATCATAGCCATCCCCTCAATTTCCCCCCAAATGGTTTAACTCGATGGAATAAAAAGACAATATAACATACATCCATAAACCTGGATGCATATGCAAAAGTGCAATATATTTATCTGTACAGTAATTTATTTATTTATATCTGCACCTTATTGCTTTTTTTTATCATGCACTACCATGAGCTAATGCAACAAAATTTCGTTCTTATCTGTACTGTGAAGGTCAAATTTGAATTACAATAAAAAGGAAGTCTAAGTCTAAGTCTAATTGTAGACAAAACAGCTGTGTTTTGTTCAGGAGAGAACACACAGAAGCTAATACAAACAACAGAAGAAATGAACAAATTAAAAACTTGGTTTGACTAAAACAGACTATCTTTGAATCTCAATCAAATTAAATAATACTACTGGTTTACAAGAATCAAAACACAGACATAGACTGAGTAAACGTTGAAACATTGAAAAGGTGAAATAAATAAATCGTTAGGGTGTAATAATAGATGAACTAGAAATGTCATGTAAAAAATATACAACATGAGGTATTAAATATTTCTATAATATTTGAAAAAAAATGTTGTAGACACAAAATCACTAAATGTCACTAGTGTTCCCATATCTGAGTTATTGTGTGGAAATATGGGGCAATACGGGCGAAATACATAAATATACATACATATATACCGTATATACACATACATATGTATGTGTGCATATATATATATATATGTGTGTGTGTATATATATATATATATATATATATATATATATATATATACACATACAGTGGGGCAAAAAAGTATTTAGTCAGCCACCGATTGTGCAAGTTCTCCCACTTAAAATGATGACAGAGGTCTGTAATTTTCATCATAGGTACACTTCAACTGTGAGAGACGGAATGTGAAAAAAAAATCCAGGAATTCACATTGTAGAAATTTTAAAGAATTTATTTGTAAATTATGGTGGAAAATAAGTATTTGGTCAACCATTCAAAGCTCTCATAATGGAAGGTTTTAAGGTCAAAATTTCATGATACATGGCCCCAAGGGCGTAGAATTGGGTAGGGACGCTAGGGACACGTCCCTACCAATATTCAACGGCTACTGTGTAGTCACTATCAATACAACCGCTGCCCGTAATGTTTAGTCAATGATTATGGCACAGAAAGGGTTAAATGTCGGTCTCTGTTAGAAGTCCCGCCTCTAACCTAAGTATCGCTCCCTGCTTGGTTACCAGTTTCATGCTAACTTACGTGTGATTGGCTGTCCCCGCTGTCACTCCTTCTGCTTGTAAAAGCTAGCCTACATGCTAGTTGCTAGCGAGGGGACGAGAGGCAGTGCAACTGTCAGTGTAAGTTGTCAACATGTTGGGCATTTGTTGTTCCTGGCACACGGTAGCTAGATGGATTTTAATATCAGTGCTGTGATTTACATTGTGCTTGTGTCTGTTTACGTGCGTGTGTGCTGTAGGTTTTGAAGGATGTCAACGAAAAGAAAACTGGATATAAAAGACTTCTTTAGGAGTCAAACTGTAAGTTACTTCAAGGGTGTATAGAGGCTCAACAATATTGAATAATTCAATATATCACTCCAGTCACGCCCCTTAGAGTGCTATAATGAGCATATACCATGGACTGGAGTGATATATTGCTTTTATAAAACGGTTACCAATAAAGGCAATATGAAAATAGGAATACTTAATCAATTTAATGAAGTTTTATTCAATCAGAAATACATATTATCCAATAAAATAGCCTCACTGTGGAAAATTTAGTCCCACCTATCCAGACGTTAGCTCCAAATTATCACTGCATCTCGTCTTTTCCTCCGCTTTTTGTCAGGTGAAAGTCAATGCTCAGTCCCCTCTACCATTGTGAACGTTAACCTTAAACATGTGCATTCAACTACTTTAGTCTCCGTTTTTTAACATCTTAAAAACATCAGCTGTCGTTTACTACAGACTGCCACAGTCCGGTGTCATGGATACATGACAACTTCCATTCATACCAGTCATGCGTGCCTGAGGCAGAGTGATAGCCTACGCTGTGATAAGGCTTTAGAATAGTAGCCGTGCTCAATATTTAAACCACGGTTAACAGCCAATCAGATCGCCGGATTTCACCTTTCCGTTTTATTTTTCAAATTATTTTTTAGTTTCATGTATTTGTGTCGAAGTGAGCAACGGTTTGAAAATACCAATGAACAAAACTTTGTGGTGGAAATACAATAAAACCTCACTAGATAATCATGTGATTTTACAATTATAAAATATAATTATTCATATTTAGTAAAAGCCCTTTTGCTCAGGCAGTAACTGTACCATCAAACTCTATGGTCATTGTCCCTAATGTATCTGTTATACATCAACATATTTTTTTGTAAGGTGACAGACAGCAGAGGAGATGGAGGAGGAGAGGCCAGAGAAGTTAGAGGAAGAGAGGCAGGAGGAAGTAGAGAAGGAGAGGCTGGAGATTATTACAGTTCATTTATGTTTATTTACAATGTTGTATCGCATGAATGTATTTCTGATGTTGTTGATGGATAGTAGGCTATGTTAATTGACAGTATGATGCACACTTGCACTACAGCCCTACACTAAAGAGTAAACTGCAAGACGTGAAATTATGATTGCTAATGTTAAAAAAAAAGAAGTAAACTTTCAGAGTGCTGCCTTGGAGCACTTTTGTGTCCCCACCAATCTCAAAATCAAACCTACTCCCTTGCATGGCCCCATTCATTCTTTCCTTAACACGGATCAATCGTCCTGTCCCCTTAGCAGAAAATCAGCTAAGGGAAGAAGAATACTGAGTTGCATCCCAAGAACACCATACATACTGTGAAGCATGGGGGTAGAAACATCATGCTTTGGAGCTGCTTTTCTACTAAGGAGACAAGACGACTGATCCATGTTAAGGAAAGAATGAATGGGGCCATGTATCGTGAGATTTTGAGCCAAAATCTCCTTCCATCAGTGAGAACTTTGAATGGTTGACCATATATTTATTTTCCACCAACCTCGGCTGGAGGGGACATATTAGCCAGCACTACTCACGGCTAAAAGTCGTCTCTTTTCATCGCATAATTACACAGTATTTTGGACATCTGTGTTGCTGAATCTTTTGCAATTTGTTCAATTAATAATTGAGACTATAAAGAACAATGCTGTTGGTGGAAAGCGGTGGATTGCAGCTGTCTCTATCACCGAGACACAGCCGGTGTTTATTTGTTTGTTGTGAAGCTTTAACACAGAGCGGTCAAGCGAACATGTTTATCTAAGTCAACCAGCAAGTTTTTGGATAGGAAAATTGTGATATTAAGTCGGCTCTTACCGGAGACTTCAGCGGATTATGGAGACTTCCTCCTGCAGCTCAAAAAGGCAGCTGTGATCTTGGCTCCTGCATTGGCTTCTCTGAGAGACACTGACGTTCACCGCAGCCATCCGACTTTCAGGTATGACTTGACAATCTCACTATAACACTATTAAAACAATAAGCAGATAAGGGATCTTCCAGATTTATCCTAGTAAATTTGTCCAATTACATCTGAAACGGTCCCACTGCCGCCAACTGGAGCCGTCGGTTTTTTTTTTCTTTTTTTAGTGCTTCACTCTTTCTTTCCTCATCCACAAATTTTTCATCCTCGCTCAAATTAATGGGGAAATTGTCGCTTTCTCGGTCCGAATGTTGTGTTTGTTGCATTCTCCCTGCCTCCTCATCTTGTTTGTCAGTTTTTTCCCCAGTCTATTTGCCCTCAACTAGGCACACCTGCTGCCAATCACGTCCCGGTAGTATTTAAGCGCTTCACCGCCAGCTGGTCCCTGCCGACTATTGTTCCTGATCTCCGCTCTGACATGTGCTTCTCGTATTCAGCTCCCCTGGTATGTTGCTCTCGTATATTCATGTATTTTGACCTCGTTGTGTTCTTGTTATTTCTAGCCTCCTTGTTTTGAGGACTAGTTTTGCCACGCTGTGTGCGTCCTGGCCTTTTCCCTGCCAGCCTCTGAGAGAGACTACCTTTGTTATATTTCCCATGGTCTGCACATTTGCCCCATCTTCCTTATTTACCATTTTGAATTATTAAATATTTTATTTTGTTACTATCGCTAGCCTTGCCTCCATTCTCTGCATCTCGGGGTCCACCCTTGAACTATATATATATTTATATATAATCACGTAACACCGAATAGCTCTTGATGCTGGTGGCTCACATTATAAACAATGTGAGGATGTGAGGAGCCCTCACACCAATGACGTCACGCGCACATCGTCTGCTACTGCCAGTAAAGGCAGGGCTTTTTTATTAGCGACCAAAAGTTGCGAACTTCATCGTCCATGTTCTCTACTAAATCCTTTCAGCAAAAATATGGCAATATCGCAAAATGATCAAGTATGACACATAGAATGGACCTGCTATCCCCGTTTAAATAAGAAAATCTCTTGTCAGTAGGCCTTTAATTGACTGTGTGATTGATGATCTTTATCGAGGAAAAGTTATGTGACGTTGTGTAAAATACCTAATTTTTATTAGCTCGGTTGGTAGAGCAGCCGTGTCAGCAACTTGAGGGTTGCAGGTTCGATTCCCGCTTCCGCCATCCTAGTCACTGCCGTTGTGTCCTTGGGCAAGACACTTCACCCACCTGATCCCAGTGCCACCCACACTGGTTTAAATGTAACTTAGATATTGGGTTTCACTATGTAAAGCGCTTTGAGTCACTAGAGAAAAGCCCTATATAAATATAATTCACTTCACTTCAATTCACTTTCTTAGTTGAACTTAGCCTCGCTGTACAATGAGGGCAGCAACCCTTTATATCAGTGGTCGCCAACCACCGGGCCGCAGAAGAATTTTTAATTTATATATTTTTTTTGATTACATTTTTTAAATGTTATCTATTTAATTTGTTTTAATAAAATCAACATAAAAAACAAAAAATAAACTTACAATTAGTGAACCAACCCCAAAAAAACTCCCTTTTTCGTGGGACAAATTATCTAGCGTTGACCGGTCCGCAGCTACAAAAAGGTTGGGGACCGCTGCTTTATATGACATTTATCTGCTTTTTAATGTCTGATTAGCAAACACAATAATGTCACCCTTCCAGCGCGTCATGACACAACCTGTAGAAAGTAATTTTGTTGAATAAATGTTACTATTTACTAGGGATGGATACAGAAGTTCGCATTGTTATTATTGTATTACCAAATGTGGTAAGTGAAACAAAGATGCACATCACAATGAAACTGCTGGTGTGCAACAAGTACAATGCTTAGGATCTGATCTATTTAAGGTTTGCGTGTACTAAAACATGTACAAAATTGATAGCAGACGCAAAGCCGATCTACTAAATGTGGATTGCATCTGTCAGGGTAGAATAGGGAATTAAGTTGGCACACAAACATACTTGGACTGACAGAAGTCAAAAATATTAGACATGTCGTCTATTCAACATTTTTAATTAAAGTACTTTTTTTTTTTAGTTAAATATTTTATGGAATAATAAATGATGCATGTGTTTGGAAATGGTTGACTGATTTGAACATTTTAGTAAAAGACACATCATAGAATCATACTTGGATCTGTCAGATGCATAACAAATAAACTGAGTCAATTAAACATCTTGAAAATATATTTATATATTTATTTATTTCACATCCTTGTAGTTGTTTAAAATGGTTATGTATGAAGTGTCAGGCAGCAGAAGGAACTCTAATTCATTTACTATGGGAATGTCAGAGAATAAGAGTTGGGGTCTGTTGTGAGAATTGTCTTGTTTGCATTTCAAAAACTGAAATCTAAGTAAGATTAAATATCTCAAATAAGGGTGACATCTGCTTATTTTCTGTCTGATAAGATAATTATTCTCACGAAGCAAATCTTATGTTAGAGTGTTTTACTTGTTTTAAGGATTTTGGTCCTAAATGATCTCAGTAAGATATTACAACTTGTTGCTGAGATTTAATGACCTATATTGAGCAAAACATGCTTGAAACGAGAATATTAACTGATGCAAAGCTGTGTCTTTAACACTCACAAGTATAAAACTACTTTTTTAAAGAAATAATTTCTTACTTCACGCATGAAAAAAAAATCATGATGCCGAGCGCATATCATTATGTCAAGATAATGGCACTAGCATTTACTTAATTTAAGAATATTTTTCAACATATTGAGCGAGGGGTCTCTTTTTTTCTACCCAAAAAAGTGCACTTGTTATTAGTGAGAATGTATTTATTTTAAGGTATTTTGGGTCCATTGAGGTTAGCTAATTTTACTTGTTTTGGAAAGTCTTGACAAACCAAATGTTCTTGTTCTATTGGCAGATAATTGTGCTTTGTTCAAACTAAATATTCCTAAATTTTGTATGTTTTTCTTGTTTTTGAACACTGACTTTTTCAGTGAGTCCATCCTAGGCCACCGTAGGTTACCTGAGGTGCATCACCAGACCTGCTAATGTTAGCAAAGTTAGCTTGTGGGTTGAAGTGGAGACGGCTGAAATAAAGGAGTGGCATGTGAAACAAGCCCAGCTTCATCATCAACATGACATGGTGTCACAGTTCAGGACTACATGTACTACTCAGTGGCCTTGTGGTTTGAGTGTTTGCCCTGAGATCAGTAGGTTGTGAGTTCAAACCCTGTCCGAGTCATACCAAAGACTATAAAAATGGGACCCATTACCTACCTGCTTGGCACTCACCATCAAGGGCTGGAATTGGGGGTTAAATCACCCAATCACTCACTGCTGCTGCTCACTGCTGCCCTCACCTCCAAGGGGGTGATCAAGGGTGATGGGTCAAATGCAGAGAATAAATTCGCCACACCTAGTATGTGTGTGACAATCATTGGTACTTTAACTTTAACTTTACAGTCACCAAAGAATGGCAAAGTTTTGGCCACCAGAGCTGTTTTATTTCGCCGTATTGAAGCAGAGCTTTTCACGATTTTAGACCACACCTTACAACAGGAGTCGGGAACCTTTTTGGCTGAGAGAGCCAAGAAGCTAAATATTTTAAAATGTATTTACGTAAGAGCCATATAATATATTTTTAACACTGAACACAACTAAAAGTGTGCATTTTTAATTAAGACCAACCTTTCTAGAGTATAATAGGTCTCTTATTCTTTGTAATAACGTTGTTATTCTGAAGCTAACTTAGGAGGGGGCGTGGCCTGCGGGTCTGCAGCTGCAGCGGGGTATTGCCAGGACCGGCCTCGAAATCAGCGACAGGTGTGTAAATGACCCACCTGGGCCTTGTTGAAGAACCCCCAAGACGGCTAGCCCTACACGAACCAATAATAAATAAATAATTTCTTACCCTTAAGGCAACTTCTTGAACAGGTGCGGTAGAAAAAAGATGGATGGATTCAAATGCATGAGCATTTTTATATTTTTAACGTTATTTTTAACACTATGATTACAAGTGGAACTATTTATTACTTATTGTGTTTAGTAGTGTCAGCTCGGATTTATCCGAGAGCCAGATGCAGTCATCAAAAGAGCCACATCTGGCTCGCGAGCTATAGGTTCCCTACCCCTGCCTTACAAGAACTCTTGTATCCAGTTTGAAATAAACACACAGACAGACGTGGCAATTTATCAATGACGGCAAAGTTATTGAGTTCATTTTCATTTACAGTTTGATAACATTGTTTTTACACCTTTGGACTTCGAATATAATGCTTTTTTAAAATGCCATTTAAGGCCTTAATTTTCGCAAAATCCTTTCAATGAGTTTTAATGCCCTGCGGAAACCCTTTCATAGTGTAGTACAGTAATTCCATCCATCCATTTCCAACGCTTATTCCCTTTGGGGTCACAGGGGGCGCAGGTGCCTATCTCAGCTACAATCGGGCGGAAGGCAGTGTACACCCTGGACAAGAGTACAGTAATTACTAAAATGTATTTACCACCTGTAAATTTGGCTCACTGATGCTGGCAGTATTGGCACATTGAATCGCTGCCAACTATCAGTTTGGGTTCATCTCCATGAGGACTAACAAAATATATATATATATATATATATATATATATATATATATATATATATATATATATATATATATATAATATATAATTTTTATCCGCCCCTCGGTACTGTTGTGTATCGGTATCGATACACAACAGGGTACCAAAGCAAATGCAAAAATGTACCATCTCTATTTCTAACATTGTATTAGCAACATGCTCACAAACGGAATACAACCCAGTTTATGAAGGATTGCACAATCAGGCTCCTTTGTGCCTCACCTAACCGCACGTCACTGAACCCAAAAGAGTGTACTAGAACATTTTTAGGCAAGCATTTGCAGCCTGAATGGATTTTTATTGTCTGCCTGGACACTTGAGAGATTTTTGGCTTTTATGGAAAATGTTCCTGCATGATCATAAGTTATACACAAATCCTTAATCTGCTAATCACATGGTTGGATACACTGAAAATGTAAACAAATAGAGGTCTATCGCCCAATAGTAAAAAAAAAAAAAAATAAGTCCTGAATTCAGACGGTGATATTAATCATCCCCAAAATCAAACCACTTGTCTGTTATAATTTTTCTGATGATAACTTTTTGAGTCATCTTTAGCAATCTTTATTCCACACTCCATCCAGCTGTATGATCACTCGCCATACAGCAATCAATGATATCATCTGTCTATTACCTGACCGCTTCTATGTTAGCTATCTCTTTTTGTTTATAATGTCTATTTTCTGCTGGATCAACTCTCTATTTTATGCTGCCTTCTTTTTTTTGCTGCAGTTGTTACATGTACTGTAATATTGTACATGCTAATTGGGATTTGTTATATATTGTGTATATTATATAAAAATATAATATAATAATATATCAGTATATATTATATTATGTATATATAATATGTACATATTACATATATGTTATATTTTATATTGCTACTATGGTACATTTTTAATCTACTTAAAGGCCTACTGAAACGCACTACTACCCACCACGCAGTCTGATAGTTTATATATCAATGATGAAATATTAACGTTGCAACAAATGCCAATACGGCCGGGTTAGTTTACTAAATTGCAATTTTAAATTTCGCGCGAAGTATCCTGTTGAAAACGTCGGTATGATGACGCGTGTGCGTGACGTCACAGATTGCACCGATCCCAGCTATAAATTGTCTGCTTTTATCGCACAATTACACAGTATTCTGGACATCTGTCTTGCTGAATGTTTTGCAATTTGTCCAATTATTAATGGAGACGTTAAAGAAAAAAGATGTAGGCGGGAAGGGGTGTATTGCGGCCGCCTTTAGCCACACAAACACAGCCGGTGTTTCCTTGTTTCCTTGTTTACATTCCCGAAAGCTGATGGTGAAGCTTTACTATAGAACAGAGCGGTCAAGCGAACATGGTTCCCTACCACATGTCAACCGGCAGGTTTCGGTGAGAAAATTGTGGTATTAAGTCGGCTTTTACAGCTGCGGACTCTCTTGCCTCCTCCCAAAGGCCGCCCCTGACCGTCGGATGCTTCTTCCGTGGAGGAGGGGGGGGGGGGGGGGTCTCAGCGCAGCTGCTTTGCTTCGTCGAGAAACGTGGCTTCCATCGAAGACACTGGCGGTCACCACACCCGTGGCCACACCCCTCGGACTTTCAGGTACGACCATATGATCTCACTAAAACACTAGTAACACAATAATCAGATAAGGGATTTTCCAGAATGATCCTAGTAAATGTGTCTAATAATATATGAATCGCTCCCACTGCCCTCGTCTTTTTTATCTTCGTTTTTCTAGTCCTTCACTGTCACTTTCTTCATTCACAAATCTTTCATCCTCGCTCAAATTAATGGGGAAATCGTTGCTTTCTCGGTCAGAATCGCTATTGCTGCTGGTAGCCATGATTGTAAAAAATGTTCAGATGTGAGGAGCTCCACAACCCGTGACGTCACGCGCACATCATCTGCTACTTCCGGTACAGGCAAGGCTTTTTTATTAGCGACCAAAAGTTGCAAACTTTATCGTGGATGTTTTCTACTAAATCCTTTCAGCAAAAATATGGCAATATCGCGAAATGATCAAGTATGACACATAGAATGGACCTGCTATCCCCGTTTAAATAAGAAAATCTTATTTCAGTAGGCCTTTAATACCTGCATTACATCATATTAGCATTCGCTAAAAGGTCTCTGACCCTGAGGCTATGAAGTTTATCATTATTGTTAATAAATGTTGTTATGCCCGTTTCATTGTGGACTATTACTGACACTTTGTGGCGATGGGAAATGTTGCGCGTTATTAGTTTGGCACTTCCGGTTTAGTTTGCGCACTTCCGGTTTACGATGTTAGTCTAGTTCATAAACAATGAGAAATAGACGAGTTGTGTTAACTCTTACAAGCCTTGGAAAAGATAAGTCTGTAAGTAAACTGTTTAACTTGTTAATATCACTCAATACTAAGGTGGAAAGTGGCTAAATTTGATAGTAAGATGTGTATTGAAAAACGATTTTTGTGCACTTTTAATGAATGTTTGAGGATTTAAAATGGCTGCCGGTCGCATATTTCCACCATCGAAGTGGTTTCAACACTCAGCAGTTTTTGGTGATGATGCTGTGTATTTGTGTGAAGCTTATGTTTACATATTGTGTATTACAATTCAGTATGTTAATTGAACCATACAACTTATACATTGTCATTGTGTGTATTTCAGTTTTACAATAATAATAATAAAAAATAAAAATCCAGTGCAAGACAAAGCAAGATCAACAACAATAAAGAGCCTAAATGGATTCATCTGCTTTGGAACTTTATTAGAACGTCCTGGATTGATTGTTAGCTGTGTGCCAAGCTGTATAACCTCAACACATACAGTGAGGGCAGAACAAATGTTATTGTAGTATAAATATTTAGTAAAAACATTGATAGTATATATTTATTGTGGCAGCACGTACAATAATAGTTTTTTTTTTCAGACAAGTTGACAAAGTTAGGTTTTTACTTTTAACTTTTAAAGGTTCTATTAACTAATTTATGCTGGTCTTTCTATTTATTTTTTTAATTTTTTTTTTGCTGCAGCTGATACATATACTGCAATATTGTACATGATAATTGTTATATATTGTATATATTATATACAAATATAATATAATAATATAATATATCAGTACATATTGTACTGTATATATAACATGTAAATATTACATATGTTATATTTTATATTGCTACTATGGTACATTTTTTGTCTACTTAATACCTGCCTTATCCTTTCCATCCTTTGAAACTGAGGTACTGTGTGGAACAATTTCCCTTATGGATCAATAAAGTTTAAAAAAATAAAGAAACAGAGTCAACACTCTTTTCTGTTATCCATTCTTTTTGCCACTGTGGGTGGAGGCAGGGCCACCAGCATACACACACAGAAGTTGAAGCTCATAACATAGATGTAAAGTAACGTAGTAGAAATGATCCGGATCAGCCCCAAAATGTAATCACATGTGTTTTATCCTATTTCTGACATTTCTTGGAAGTTACATAAAAATATACCCATAACCTTGTGTTATTTTGCTCACTGTCTAACTGGCCGACCAACTGACTAACCCATCAACAGATGGACAGAAGGTGTGCGCAGTGCAAATGTAGAGTAGGTGTGTTGTTGACAAGACGATAAAGGTTTAAGGCCCGCCCTGGTTTTGCATCCAAAGCTTGAGCACTTGTTTCTCTGTTTGATGCTAGGATAGAGGCGACATGGTAGTTTTTATGGCTGCTATAAAAGCAGGGAGTGAGGTTAGAGGAGCCATTGTTGGTAATGAGCACAGCAACAATGTTTCACCTCTTTGCACTAGACACACTAACACGCACGCATGCGTGCACACACACACACACACACTCACACACACAATGCATGTGCTCAATGCAGGAAAATACCGCATTAGTAATCCCCCCTTAATTCCCTTTCAAGCACACATTTGTCTGCTATAGTCTGATGACATGACTTTGCTGTAAAGAAAAAAAAAATACTTTCAAGCACATTTGTCTGCTATAGTCGGAAGACATGACTTTGCTGTAGAGAAAAAAACAACAACTTCCTGTCACTGCAATATCTTTCGCTCTCCTGACATGAACAAAAAACATTTGGCAAAGAGGTTTAAATAATTAATAAGGCCGACAGCAATGTTTGGAGATGAGCAATGTTCTCCATCCATTTTCTACCGCGTATTCCCTTTTGAGTCGCGGTGGGCGCTGGTGCCTGTCTCAGCTACAATCGGGCGGAAGGCGGGGTATACCCTGGACAAGTCGCCAGAGCAATGTTCTCATCCTCCTTAAAGGCCTACTGAAATGAGATTTTCTTATTTAAACGGGGATAGCAGGTCCATTCTATGTGTCATACTTGATCATTTCGCGATATTGCCATATTTTTACTGAAAGGATTTAGTAGAGAACATCGACGATAAAGTTTGCAACTTTTGTCGCTAATAAAAAAGCCTTGCCTGTACCGGAAGTAGCAGACGATGTGCGCGTGACGCCACGGGTTGTGGAGCTCCTCACACCCTCACATTGTTTACAATCATGGCCATCAGCAGCGAGAGCGATTCGGACAGAGAAAGCGACAATTTCCCCATTAATTTGAGCGAGGATGAAAGATTCGTGGATGAGGATAGTGAGAGTGAAGGACTAGAAAAAAAATAAAATAAAAAGACAGGGCAGTGGGAACGATTCAGATGTTATTAGACACATTTACTAGGATAATTCTGGAAAATCCCTTATCTGCTTATTGTGTTACTAGTGTTTTAGTGAGATTATACTGTTGTACCTGAAAGTCGGAAGGGTGTGGCCACGGGTGTGGTGACCGCCAGTGTCTCTGAGGGAAGCCACGTTTCTCGACAAGCTTTTTTTCCCCCTCCTCCACGGTGGAAGCATTCCACGTTCGGGGGCGGCCGGTCAGAGGAGGCAAGACAGTCCGCAGCTGCCTCTTTGACAGGTGCACGAGGAACGACGCAAGCTCCGCTCATGTCTACGGTAAGAGCCGACTTATTACCACAATTTTCTCACCGAAACCTGCCGGTTGACATGTGGTCAGAAACCATGTTCGCTTGACCGGTCTGTTGTATATTAAAGCTTCACCTTCGGGAATATAAACAAGGAAACACAGGATGTGTTTGGGTTGCTAAAGGCAGCTGCAATACAGCGCTTCCCACCTACATCTTTCTTCTTTCTAGTCTCCATTATTAATTGAACAAATTGCAAAAGATTCAGCAACACAGATGTCCAGAATACTGCGTAATTATGCGATTAAAGCAGACTACTTATAGCTGGGATCGGGCTGGAACAAAATGTCCGCTACAATGCGAGACGTCACGCGCACGCGTCATCATACGTGTCATCATACTGACGTTTTCAACAGGATACTTTGCGCAAAATTTAAAATTGCAATTTAGTAAACTAAAAAAGGCCGTATTGGCATGTGTTGCAATGTTAATATTTCATCATTGATATATAAACTATCAGACTGTATGGTCGGTAGTAGTGGGTTTCAGTAGGCCTTTAATAAAATCTGTTTGAATTAGCGTTTACTTGATTCTTGTCAGTAAACCAAAGACTATGAATCACGCGGCAGCAAAGTACACGAGTGCAAAGATCACCATGTTTGTTTGTTCATTTTAAAGCTACAGTATGGTGGTTAACATTCCTTATTATTGCTTTAGAATTCCCAGAGTGTATCGATAATTTCTTGAAAATACACAGTAAAATTGTGGGTGTTTTTCCTCAATAAACACTTTACTGGAGTTACCAATACAATATAATCAAATTGAAATAGCACGGATCAATGTTTAAATAAAATATGAAATTGCATAAATATACGTAAAAAAAATTCATAATAGAAAATATACAAATGGAAACTCAATTATGAAATACTGTAAAGTAGGGTTGTACAGTTCACCGGTATTAGTGTCGTACTGCGATACTAATGAATCATATTCGGTACTATACCGCCTCTGAAAAGTACCGGTCCCCCGCCTCTGTCATTGTCACGCCGTGTCATTGCTGGTTTACGAGCAGAGGAGCATGTTCGGCAGCGTACAATCACAGAGTACTTACAAGCAGACACAGTGTGTAGACAGAAAGGGGAGAACGGACCCAATTTGGCTAAAAAAGTAACAATAAAGGTGAAGTTATAACACTGAAACGCCCCTCAGTGCTTTAAGACATGCTAACTAGTTAGAGGCTAAAGTCCAGCCCCAGTCAGCAGTGTTTTAGCTACTGAATCCTCTGTTGCTCCATTGACATGTGGGGTTCCACAAGGCTCAGTTTTAGGACCACTCCTCTTTTCTATGTATTTACTTCTTTTGGGCTCAAAGCATATTATTTGTTTTCATTGTTATGCCGATGACACACAAATTTATTTTCCGATAAAGAGAAATCATGCCTCTTCGATGCAGCCACTACTTGCTTGCCTAGAAGATATCAAGGCCTGGATGGAGCTAAACTTCTTAAATTTCAATAAAAAGAAGACAGAAGTGATAGTGTTTGGACCTAGTGGTACCTGTGAGCTCCCCCCCTGTTGACTTTGGCACTTGACTTTACATGTTAAGCCCATGTTCATCCAACCTGGGCTTTCTTATCGACAGTGATTTTAAATTGGACCGTCAGATTGGCACAGTGGTGAAAGCCAGCTTTTTTTATTTACGTCAGCTGGCCAAGGTTAAAAACCTTCTTTCTAGGCAACAGTTTGAGACAGTAATCCATGCCTTCATAACATCTCGGCTGGATTACTGTAACTCTTTGTATTTTGGTATTAATCAATCCTCTCTCTCACGTATGCAGCTGCCCGACTTTTAACTAACACAAGATAAAGAGAGCACATTACTCCTGTTTTAGCCTCCCTCCACTGGCTGCCTGTGTCTTTTAGAGTCCATTTTAAAATTATCTTACTCGTTTTTAAATCCTCACATGGTCTTGGCCCACCTTACCTCTCTGAGCTGCTCCACCTCTACGCCCCCACCCGGTCCCTCAGGTCAGCAGATCAGCTGATCCTGGAGGTCCCCAAATCAAAGCGCAAGCTCAGAGGGGACAGAGCTTTCTCTGTTGCGGGTCCCAAACTCTGGAACGATCTCCCTCTCCATGTGTCAGGACTTTGACTTGGATTAGTTTTGCTTCTTCGTTGCAGAGGGAATTTGGAAAGAGCCAGGCGTGAATTCAGGTACATGATTAATTTTTTAATATAATAAATACAAAAAGGCAAAACAAAGGGCGCGCTCGGTGGCGGATAATAATCTATACTAAACTTAAAACAAAACAGCACAAAGGCATAACTATCTACAAATAAACAAAAGATACTATCAATGATACACAACAAACCAAAAACTCGCACACAGGCATAAATACAAATAAAAACATACTTGGGGTGGACAAAACCGAAAAGCATGGCATGAAGGTTGGAGCAGCAAGCAGTAAGCAGAATGCGTAAGCACAAGCAATAGCATGCAAAGTTCCCAGCCCAAGGAACAGAAAACAAATGACTTAAATAGTGGTTATGGTGATGAGAAACAGGTGTGGGGCTGAGGACAGGGGCGTGACTTAGACACCAGGTGGAAACTAATGCGTAACTATGGAAACCAAAATAAAACCAGTAAGGGCAAAACGGGAAACAAGAGTCCAAAAAACAAAACATAACATGATCAAACATAAAACGGATTTACAGGCATGACACCATGTGAGACAGGCCCCTTCTTTGGCTATTTTTAAGACCCTTCTTAAAACCAATTTTTATTCACTGGCTTTTAACCCAGCATGAGACTTTAAACTGTTTTTACCTTTTAACGTTTTTAACTTTTTAACTGCTTTTTATCCAACACATTGTTCTTAGGGTAATTTGTATTTGCTATTTCAATGTGTTTTTTATTTCTGTTTTAAATGTGTTTTTTTTTTAGTCTGTCCTTTGCCTTTATTTGTTTGTGATGTACAGCCCTTTGTTCTTCAACTGTGGTTGTTTTTAAAGGGCTTTATAAATAAAGTTGGTATGGTATGGTATGGTACTACTAAAATCCCTAATGTAAACAAACGCCATTTATGATCCTACACCTAACATCCACTGTAATGATACCAAGTACAGTAGCATATTTAGTCGATACTGCTATGTTTTTGTCGATATTTTCTGGCATCACAACATCATTTTTCGTTTTTTTAAAACGTAAATTATGTTTATAAACTCAGGAAATATGTCCCTGGACACATGAAGATTATGAATATGACCAATGTATGATCCTGTAACTACTTGGTATCGGATTGATACCCAAATTTGTGGTATCATCAAAAACTAATGTAAAGTATCAAACAACAGAAGCATAAGTGATTATTACATTTTAACAGAAGTGTAGATACAACATGTTAAAAGAGAAAGTAAGCATATATTAACAGTAAATGAACAAGTAGATTAATAATACATTTTTTACCACTTGTCTTTAATAATTCAGACAAAATAATAGAATGGTAAATGACACAATATGGTACTTCATATGTCAGCAGCTGAATTAGGAGCCTTTGTTTGCTTACCTACTACTAAAAGACAAGTTGTCTTGTATTTTTGCTATTTCATTTAAGGACAATCTTGCAAGCAGCTTCCGCAATCACACGTACAAGATTGAAAGGCATACTGGGTGACACAGAGTACGCCGATGGTTGTGATATAAACAACTTTAACACTTGCTAATATGCGCCACGCTGTGAAGCCACACCAAACAAGATTGACGAACACATTTCGGGAGAACATCCTCACAGGGGCGGCATAGCTCGGTTGGTAGAACGGCCGTGCCAGCAACTTGAGGGTTGCAGGTTCAATTCCCGCTTCCACCATCCTAGTCACTGCCGTTGTGTCCTTGAGCAAGACACTTTACCCACCTGCTCCCAGTGCCACCCACACTGGTTTAAATGTAACTTAGATATTGGGTTTCACTATGTAAAGCGCTTTGAGTCACTAGAGAAAAGCGCTATATAAATATAATTCACTTCACTTCACTTCACAGTAACACAACATAAACGCAACACAACAAATACCCAGAATCCTTTGTATCCGTGACAAAACATGAATATATTTTACACCCCCGCGCCCCCAACCCCGCCCACCTTTCCGACGCACGGGGTGGGGGTCGGCGGCGGTGTGGATGGGGGGTTTGCTGCTAGCGGGGTGTATAAAATAGTCAGGTAGTGTCATGGATACACAGGATTCTGGGTATTTGCTGTGTGCGTTTATTTTGTGTTACTGGGAAGATGTCATCCCAAAATGTGTTTGTCAATCTTGTTTGGTGTGGCTTCACAGCGTGGCGCATATTACTAAGAGTGTTGAAATTGTTTATATCACAACCATTAGTGTACACTGTGTCACCCAGTATGCCTTGCAGTCGTGTGCGTGTTGCTGCAGAAGCCACACACAACATGTTGCTGGACTGACAAGCAGATCATACATGCTGTAGAGGGCGACAAAGTCAATGACTTCACAGCACGCCCTAATACTTATTATCTGGGTGACTGCCGGTAGTCATTCTAGAGAATATTAGCGTCTCCTATTGACTTCTTCGCTTTGTGACACGGGTCTTAAATGGCTCTTTGAATGGCAAAGGATACCGATCCCAGAACCATGTATATCAAATATTTCCGGATGATTCAACCGCCACCCGCCCGAATCTAATTAAAATCTATTTTTTCGTCATGTCACCCGCCCGACCCGCGGTTTATCCGCGGACTCCGCGGATGAGACTGCAAACCGCGCATCTCTACTGTATAGCATATCGCATATCTCCACCAATGGTCATGTGGCATATTTGCCAACCTTGAGACCTCCGATTTCAGGATGTGGGGGGTGGGGCGGGGGCGTGGTTTGGGCGGGGGGCGTGGTTAAGAGGGGAGGAGTATAATTTACCAACTTGCGTATTTCATATGTATATATATATGAAATACTTGACTTTCAGTGAATTCCAGCTATATACATTTATTTTAACTATATATATAAATAAAATAAATAGTTGAATTTCAGACGGCACCTATCAAATACACAGTAATAAAAACACAGTTGTTCTACTAACTGTACTGTGCTGGCTGGTTACTAGAAAAAAAAAAACGATTACCTTTCACTATTTGAGTAACCTTTGTTCTGCCATTTGTGTACTGGCGAGAGTCACTTGCCGTCAGGTGCACAACACCACGTAAATTGTTGGCCAATCAAAAAGCAACCCCTTAACGCTATAGCCAACATTAACCAGGAGATGGCAACAGACAAGATAGAATCACTCTATTACAGACGGCGTTGCCATGGCTGTAACTTCCTCTTTCTTCTGCTTCGTCTCTTTGTGTGTGCAGTTTTTTGTTAAAATCCGTAGATGTTGTAACGTGATTGGGCAGGCAAGCTGTTTATATAACAGGAACGCGGACGTGAAAACAGGCTGTCCCCACTCATGTCCGCATGGAGCTGGAGGGGGCGTGGCCTCCAGCTCCGGCTGAATTTCGGGAGATTTTCGAGATAAATTTTCTTCCGGGAGGTTTTCGGGAGAGGCGCTGAATTTCGGGAGTCTCCCGGAAAATACGGGAGGGTTGGCAAGTATGTCATGTGGTGACATCAATTATGTTATTTTGAGAGGTATTCATTAAAGTCGGAGATCACTGAAGGCTTAGGTGGGAAACGCACGGCCCACCACTGAATTCGCTTGGAAGTGCAAATTGTGGGCTTTGCATACTCAGTCGCGACTTATTATTTTAAAAGTAGCAAAGTGGATTACAAGGTGTAAATTTTACTGGATTGTGATTACAATTACACACTTGAAAAAATACTCTTATGTAACAGTAGCTGTTCTGCGTTGTGTCTATGTCGTGAGGCACACAGGAGTTGAGTCGTGGAGGATTTACCCACCTTTTTTTGATAGAAACAAAAACAACTGGGCGTTTTACACAGTCCACGAGTACACGGGATTTCTCTCCACAGCTCCGAGCGTCAATGATCACTCTTGCTCATGAATTCAATTATTTATACTTGCATGGGGAAATAATGATAATAACATATAAATTAATAATAATAATAACACTAAAAGGTAAGTAAATCATAATATGGTCTCAAATAAATTAATTAAATAAAAAACAGTATATAAAATATATTCATCAGCTAATAGCAAAAATATATATTAAGAAAAAGTATCTTTAATATGTGCTGCAATTTATCTAATTTTTCCCACTCAAATCAACTCATTTGATATTTTTCTACAATAAACTATGCCAAAAAACTCATAACAGACATACTTTTTTTTTGGTAGACACAACAGCTACTGTTACAAGTAAATACAGATACCCCCAAAAATCAACTTAATTACAGCAGCTTGAGAGTTTGTAATCCGTTACTTCCACCTCTGCTAATAGGTTAAATTATTAAATTAAATTATCCCCTCAACTCCCCCAAATATGGATTAACTCGCTGGAATAAAAAAGACAATACATCCATAAACCTGGATGCATATGAAAAAGTGCAATGTATTTATCTGTAGAGTTATCTATTTATTTATATCTGCACCTTATTGCTTTTTTTAAATCCTGCACTACCAAGAGCTAATGCAACGAAATTTCGTTCTTATTTGTACTGTAAAGTTCAAATTTGAATGACAATGAAAAGGAAGTCTAAGTCTAAGGTAAGTCTAAGGTTCCATTTGAAATTAAAGAGGTGTCAAAGTACTTTTCAGGACCTCAACACAAATGTTAGTGCGTTCCTCGCCTCAAGTGAGGCCATGCCAAACCCAACACCACTCCACCCCGAGCCACCACAGTGGAAACAACACTTTAGCTTCTGCTCTATTTCCCTTCCGTCTGAAAGTTGATGAGCCCCCGAAAGAGGACGTGATATTTACTGTTCTTCTACTTCATCATCCATCTGTCAGGAGAGCTTGATGGATCTCCGCTCGCCTCGTGTCTCCGATTGCGCCGCAGACTGATTTATGAGCCACAGTATCTCCCTGCCACCTTTCTGTGTCATCTTAAGTGTGACTTGAGTGCCGCGTAATTGGAATTTGTCGCCTCCTGTCCAATGCACAAAGCCGTCTGTACTACGGATGCAGAGACGGCAGGCATAGTGGAGGTAAAAACGTATTTGATGAGAGAAAGAGCAGCTGAGAAATGGTATGCAGCTAGATAGTAGACAAAAAGGTCTACACTTGTGCAGGTAAGCAACAAACAATGATTGATAGCTAAATTTGTTCTTCGATTGCAATAAGAAACATATGTTTAATGTACCGTAAGATTTTTTGTTAAAATAAAGCCAATAATGCCATTTTTTTGTGGTCCCCCTTATTTAGAAAAGTACCGGTACCGGTATTAAAATATTGGTATCGGGACAACACTTGCATATATACAAACCCCGCTTCCATATGAGTTGAGAAATTGTGTTAGATGTAAATATAAACGGAATACAATGATTTGCAAATCCTTTTCAACCCATATTCAATTGAATGCACTACAAAGGCAAGATATTTGATGTTCAAACTCATAAACTTTTTTTTTTTTTTTTAATAATAATTAACTTAGAATTTCTTGGCTGCAACATGTGCCAAAGTAGTTGGGAAAGGGCATGTTCACCATTGTGTTACATCACCTTTTCTTTTAACAACACTCAATAAATGTTTGTGTACTGAGGAAACTAATTACTGAAGCTTTGAAAGTGGAGTTCTTTCCCATTCTTGTTTTATGTAGAGCTTCAGTCGTTCAACAGTCCGGGGTCTCCGCTGTCGTATTTTACGCTTCACAATGCGCCACACATTTTCGATGGGAGACAGGTCTGGACTGCAGGTGGGCCAGGAAAGTACCTGCACTCTTTTTTTACAAAGCCATGCTTTTGTAACACTTGTCTTGCTGAAATAAGCAGGGGTGTCCATGATAATGTTGCTTGGATGACAACATCTGTTGCTTCAAAACTTGTATCGACCTTTCAGCATTAAAGGTGCCTTCACAGATGTGTAAGTTACCCATGCCTTGGGCACTAATACACCCCAATACCATCACAGATGCTGGCTTTTGATCTTTGCGCCTATAACAATCCGAATGGTTATTTTCCTCTTTGTTCTGGAGGACACCACGTCCTCTGTTTCCAAATATAATTTGAAATGTGGACTCTTCAGACCACAGAACACCTTTCCACTTTGCATCAGTCCATCTTAGGTGAGCTCGGGCCCAGCCAGGGTTTCAGGATTTTGTTGATAAATGGGTTTTGCTTTGCATAGTAGAGTTTTAACTTGCACATACAGATGTAGCAACCAAGTGTAGCTACTGACAATAGTTTTATGAAGTGTTCCTGAGCCTTTGTGGTGATATCCTTAACACACTGATGTCGGTTTTTGATGCAGTACCGCCTGAGGGATCAAAAGTCCGTAATATCGTCGCTTACGTGCAGTGATTTCTCCAGATTCTCTGAACTTTTTGATGATTTTACGGACCGTAGATGGTAAAATCCCTAAATTCCTTGCAATAGCTCGTTGAGAAATGTTGTTCTAAAACTGTTCGACAATTTGCTTACAAATTGGTGACCGGCACCCCATCCTTGTTTGTGAATTACTTAGCATTTCATGGAAGCTGCTTTTATACCCAATCATGGCACCCACCTGTTCCCAATTAGCCTGCACACCCGTGGGATGTTCCAAATAAGTGTTTGATGAGCTTTTCTCAACTTTATCAGTATTTATTGCCACCTTTCCCAATGTGTTGCTGGCATCAAATTCTAAAATTAATGATTATTTGCACAAAAAAAAATGTTTATCAGTTTGAACAACAAATATGTTGTCTCTGTAGTGCATTCAACTGAATATGGGTTGAAAATGGTTTGTAAATCATTGTATTCCGTTTATATTTACATCTAACTCAATTTCCCAACTCAGATGGAAACGGGGTTTGTACAAGCAACAATTAACGCTAGCAGCATTCACTCCAATGATGTCGTCTCACGGCGACTGAATGTAAAATTGTCTTATCTTGTCTGGCGAACGACTTGCCATGGTTTTGAATCAGAGATTTCCATAAGGTTCCCCCTTTTTTTGTGCAGTTCTGCTAGCTATTTTCGAGTTTGTGGCTCAACAGTGACTGGACGCATTTACACATTTTTCCAGTCTACGGAACGGGCCGAGGGTCCAATACGTCCATCCATCCATTTTCTACCGCTTATTTCCTTCGGGGCTGCGGGGGGCGCTTGTGTCTATCTCAGCTACAATCGGGCGGAGGGCGGGGTACACCCTGGACAAGTCGCCACCTCATCGCAGGGCCAACACAGATAGACATACAACATTCACACTCACATTCACACACTAGGGCCAATTTAGTGTTGCCAATCAACCTATCCCCAGGTGCATTTCTTTGGAGGTGGGAGGAAGCCGGAGTACCCGGAGAGAACCCACGCAGTCACGGGGAGGACATGCAAACTCCACACAGAAAGATCCCGAGCCCGGGATTGAACCCTGACTACACACGACCTTCTCATTGTGAGGCAAACGCACGAACCCCTGTTTCATCGTGCTACCCGGGTCCAATACGTGTTAAAGAAAATTAGCGCCGTTATATCTTTGACAGCCCTAATAATATATATACTGTATACATATAAAAAACATAAACATCATACATTACATTACATTCTATAACGGCAAAAGCTAAAATTAAATAATCATGGAACTGAAAACACAAAGCTGATGACTGACAACCTCCATAAACAAATATGTAGCTCACAAATCAAATCAAATCAAAGTAACATGTTATGGTGATTTTATGATGCTATGCTATCTTTTACTCCCAGCATGAAAGAAACCTAATTTTATTTTTTGTGATATTAAACGCAGTGCGGGGCCTCCTGGAGAATAATTGATGTGACATTTCCCTGACATTTAGTCGCAGGTTTTACAGGAGGAAGCGGCTAGCTCGAAGGGAGAAGGAACAACCCCATGAAAAGATCTCTTTGTAACATTTCCGCATCTCTTGCTCGCTATTAAACACTGATGCTCTCTTCTGTTGCTAGGTAACCATTTGTTTTGTGTTTATGGGCTGACCTGTGTTTATCAGAGTGGTGCTGATGAGGCATCATTGTGGTTTCTGCTGAATAAGTGCAGATAAATTCAATATGTTGAACAATCACTTTTAGACTATCTCGCTGTAAGATGCAGGTGTGATACAGAATGTAATTGCCTTACAATATAGTCATTCATCAACTCGATGCAATAGTGCTAAGGAGAAGCCAGAGCATGAAAATCCTCTGCTGTGATTTAAAGTGGTGAAAGTGGTCCCTGGTTAAATATATCACTTACTGTCATTTGGAAAAGGGCGGAGAAAAAAAATCTCTGCTTTTGCTGTAGGGCAGGGGTGTCAAACTCAAATACAGAGTGGGCCAAAATTTTAAACTGAACAAAGCCGCGGGCCAAGGTTGAACAAATTAACCTTTTAATAGGGACCCAGACAAGTTTTGCATTGAATATTGACCAACCAAGACTTATATAACTTTATAGTGACATGCAAAATCGAGTTTTAAATAATACTAATAATTTAAAAATAGCAATGGCATATCAAATCAAATTTAAATAGAAATTGAATGCCTCTTTTCTATTTGCAGCCTTCTCAGGTAAATATCAAAATAAACTTTTCCCACAGGCTAATAATACATTTTTTGTAGCGTCCAGGAAGAGGTAGTACTGCAAGGGGTTTTGTGTATTTGTTCTGTTGTGTTTATGTTGTGTTACAGCAAGTATGAGTATTAGCAGTGAATGCGGTGTTACAGCGACACCGCCGATGTATAATACCGGCGGGCCAGCTCTAATTTGATATTGCCTTAAGGGCCAAATGAAAATACACGGCGGGCCAAATTTGGCCCGCGGGCCAGAGTTTGACACCCATGCTGTAGGGGTTTTGAATAGTTTTGGAGCTTTCCTGACCACTTAATGCAGTGGTTCTCAAACTTTTTTCAGTGATGTACCCCTGTTGAACATTTTTTTGATTCAAGTTCCCCCCAATCAGAGCAAAGCATTTTTGGTTGGAAAAAAAGAGATAAAGAAGTAAAATACAGCACTATGTCATCAGTTTCTGATTTATTAAATTGTATAACAGTACAAAATTTTGCTCAATTGCAGTGGTCTTTCCTAAACTATTTGGAAAAAAAGATATAAAAATAACTAAAAATTTGTTGAAAAATAAACAAGTTATTCAATTATAAATAAAGATTTCTACACATAGAAGTAATCATTAACTTAAAGTGCCCTCTTTGGGGATTGTAATAGAGATCCATCTGGATTCATCAACTTAATTCTAAACATTTCTTCACAAAAAAAGAAATCTTCAACATCAATATTTATGGAACATGTCCACAAAAAATCTAGCTGTCAACACTGAATATTGCATTGTTGCATTTCTTTTCACAGTTTAACAACTTACATTCATATTTTTTTGAAGTATTATTCAATAAGTATATTTATAAAGGATTTTTGAATTGTTGCTATTTTTAGAATATTTAAAAAAAATCTCACGTACCCCTTGGCATACCTTTAAGTACCCCCAGGGGTACGTGTTTCCCCCATTTGAGAACCACTGACTTATTGTTATCACAGCTACACGAGAGATTGCTGACAGCTTCGATCATAACTTTGTCCGGAGTTAGGCACTAATTCGCTAAAACACGCAATTTGAAGGGCAGTTATACGCCGGCTACTTAGCAAGGATGCAACAAGATTTTTGCGAACAGAAAATGATGGAAGGAATAATGTGAGAACGATGAAGCAAAACAACAGAATCATTGTGAAAAACTTATGTTGGATAACAACAAAACATCCATCCATCCATCCATTTTCTACCGCTTATTTCCTTCAGGGTTGCGGGGGGCGCTGGAGCCTATCTCAGCTACAATCGGACGGAAGGCGATGTACACCCTGGACAAGTCGCCACCTTTATTGTTTATTGTTCTTCGGTCAACAAACAGTTATACATACATAAAATGAAAAAAGAAAAAATGTTGCAGACCGAAAGGTTTTAGGCTGAAGTTGAAAACTGCGCCTAACCCTAACCCCGTGTAATTTAATTTGGCCTTTGAGGCAATATCAAATTAACATTACAGCTGGCCCGCCGTTATTACACAGCAGCGGTGCCGCTGTAACACCACAATTTCTCACACTTGCCAATCCTCCCGAAGTTCGGTGCCCCTCCCGAAAATCTCCCGGGGCAAGCATTCTGCCGATTTCCACCCGGACAACAATATGGAGGGCGTGCCTTAAAGGCACTGCCTTTAGCATTCTCTATAACCTGTCGTCACGTCCGCATTTCCTCCATACAAACAGCGTGCAGGCCCACTCGCATAATATATGCAGCTATTACACACACATAAGTGAATGCAAGGCATACTTGGTCAACAGCAATACAGGTCACACTGAGGGTGGCCGTATAAACAACTTTAACACTGTTACAAATATGCGCCACACTGTGAACTCACACCAAACAAGAATGACAAACACATTTCGGGAGAACATCTGCACTGTAACATAACATAAACATAACAGAACAAATACCCAGAACCCCTTGCAGCACTAACTCTTTCGGGACGCTACAATATATTTTGATATTTACCTCAGAAGGCTGCAAATAGAAAAGAGGCATTGAATTTGTATTTAAATTTTATTTGATATGCCATTGATATTTTTTAATTATTATTATTATTATTTGAAACTCAATTTTGCATGTGACTAAAAAGTTACTGTATATAAGCCTTGCTTGTTCAATATTCAATGCAAAACTTGTTTGGGTCCCTATTCAAAGGTTAATTTGTTCAACCTTGGCCCGCGGCTTTGTTCAGTTTTAAATGTTGGCCCACTCTGTATTTGAGTTTGACACCCCTGCTATAAGCAATGTCAAGAACAAAATAAATATAAACTTCCGAAAAATTTTGAAATGTCCTTTGCACAACATATTGTGAATACCCACTATACACAACATGAGCGTAGTTCAATTATATACACAGTAAAGGGATGTGAAATATCCTTGCACATGTATTAAACTTTTGCACCAATTATATACTATAGGCGCCAGCGCCCCCACGACCCCAAAGGGAATAAGCGGTAGAAAATGGATGGATGGATGGATATACAAACAATTATACTTTCAATCAATCAATCAATCAATGTTTACTTATATAGCCCTAAATCACTAGTGTCTCAAAGGGCTGCACAAACCACCACGACATCCTCGGTAGGCCCACACAAGGGCAAGGAAAACTCACACCCAGTGGGCAGGGAGAATTCACATCCAGTGGGACGTCGGTGACAATGATGACTATGAGAACCTTAGAGAGGAGGAAAGCAATGGATGTCGATGGATGTCGAGCGGGTCTAACATGATACTGTGAAAGTTCAATCCACAATGGATCCAACACAGTCGCGAGAGTCCAGTCCAAAGCGGATCCAACACAGCAGCGAGAGTCCCGTTCACAGCGGAGCCAGCAGGAAACCATCCCAAGCGGAGGCGGATCAGCAGCGCAGAGATGTCCCCAGCCGATACACAGGCAAGCAGTACATGGCCACCGGATCGGACCGGACCCCCTCCACAAGGGAGAGTGGGACATAGAAGAAAAAGAAAAGAAACAACAGATCAACTGGTCTAAAAAGGGAGTCTATTTAAAGGCTAGAGTATACAAATGAGTTTTAAGGTGAGACTTGAATGCTTCTACTGAGGTAGCATCTCGAACTGTTACCGGGAGGGCATTCCAGAGTACTGGAGCCCGAACGGAAAACGCTCTATAGCCCGCAGACTTTTTTTGGGCTTTGGGAATCACTAATAAGCCGGAGTCCTTTGAACGCAGATTTCTTGCCGGGACATATGGTACAATACAATCGGCAAGATAGGATGGAGCTGGACCGTGTAGTATTTTATACGTAAGTAGTAAAACCTTAAAGTCACATCTTAAGTGCACAGGAAGCCAGTGCAGGTGAGCCAGTACAGGCGTAATGTGATCAAACTTTCTTGTTCTTGTCAAAAGTCTAGCAGTCGCATTTTGTACCAACTGTAATCTTTTAATACTAGACATGGGGAGACCCGAAAATAATACGTTACAGTAGTCGAGGCGAGATGTAACAAACGCATGGATAATGATCTCAGCGTCTTTAGTGGACAGAATGGAGCGAATTTTAGCGATATTACGGAGATGAAAGAAGGCCGTTTTAGTAACGCTTTTAATGTGTGCCTCAAAGGAGAGAGTTGGGTCGAAGATGAAAGATAATACTTTCATTATTATTTATATCCCAAGTTTAGTTTTCAATCAACATTAATCATGATGTTGATTCAAGAGTGATATATTTCTTCAAGACAATGGTCTTAAAGTGTTTTTTAAATGTGTGAATGGAACTGGAACATTTTAAGGAATCATCCAAGCTGTTCCACAGTTGAACTCCTCTGACAAAAACACATCTACTTTTTAAGCTTGTTCTTATTTTTTCTTTCTGAAAGAAAGCTGAACCTCTGAGGTCATAAGGATTCTCTCTGGCTTTGAATCTCACTTGTAGACACCCAGACAGCATGTGGTTATGAGCTTTGTAAGCCACAATAGAAGTATTGTATGAGCAAGTATGAGCAAATTCACAACTAAGTATAGAACGTTTAGAATGCCAGAATAACAGTTTGACAAGGGAGCTTTGTGACGAAATGAAAAATCTCAAAGATGAAGTGAAGAATCTTAAAAAGGAACTAACGGGCAAAGAAGGTCCTGCAACAAGACAACAACGCTCTGAAGAATATCAAAGAGGAGATGGATACACAACAGATAGATGTTTTCATTGCCGGGCTGTGCATCACTCTCAGATCCTACACTAAAACAGTTGGCAACAGAGGAGAACCAGATGAAATGGATGCTGCTTCTAAAAACAACAAGCCGCCAACGTTCTGCAATCAAAGAAGGTTAATGTCAATATCAATACATTCCACGGAATGGACGAAACAAAAACGCCACACCATTCATCATCATAAAGCTCGCCAGTAGCAAATCTAAAATCGTACGGCTGAAACAGAAAGAGTAGCTGAAAAAGTAGCTGAAGTAGCTAAATGAGCACTTCACTGAACACAATGCTGACATCGCCTTGAGGAAGCAGCCAACTGCAAAATCTACAGAAACCTAAATGGAGGTCCAGGAGCAAGAGTACTTGTTGTCAAAGACATCAAGCATCTGGAAGAATATTAAAGTTCACAACGCTTCTACAACGACGACAAGGATAGTAGAGTCTAACGGAAAACAAACCTCGGCATTCGATATCAACATTACAACGTTCCTAGGCATCATTGGAAAAAAATAACTGTATTTAAGATCACATTTATCATGGACACTCATAAAGAAACTGAAAACCTTCTGCAATATTGAACATAAAAGTCTGGAATTTAAGATATGATGTAGATCAGGGGTCACCAACCTTTTAAAACCAAGGGCTACTTCTTGGGTACAGATTAATGCGAAGGGCTACCAGTTTGATACACACTTAAATAAATTGCCAGAAATAGCCAATTTGCTCAATTTACCTTTAATAAATGAAAAAAAAAAAAATAAAATATATATATATATATATATATATATATATATATATATATATATATATATATATATATATATAAATGGGTATTTCTGTCCGTCATTCCGTCGTACATTGTTTTTCCTTTTACGGAAGGTTTTTTATGGAGAATAAATGATGAAAAAAACACTTAATTGAACGGTTTAAAAGAGGAGGAAACACAAAAAAAATTTAAATTTAATTTGGAAACAGTTTATCTTCAATTTCAACTCCCTAAAATTCAAAATTAAACTGAAAAAAATGAAGAGAAAAACTAGCTAATTTGAATCTTTTTGAAAAAATAAAAAAAATAATTTATGGAACATCATGAGTAATTTTTCCTGATTAAGATTAATTTTAGAATTTTGATGACATGTTTTAAATAGGTTAAAATCCAATCTGCACTTTGTTAAAATATATAACAAATTGGACCAAGCTATATTTCTAACAAAGACAAATCATTATTTCTTCTAGATTTTTCAGAACAAAAACTGTAAAATAAATTCAAAAGACTTTGAAATAACATTTAAATTTGATTATACAGATTTTTTAGATATGCCAGAATATTTTTGGGGAATTTTAATCATAATAAATTTGAAGAAATATTTAACAAATATTCTTTGTCGAAAAAACAGAAGCTAAAATGAAGAATTAAATTAAAATGTATTTATTATTCTTTACAGTACAAAAAAAATACTTGAACATTGACTTAAATTGTTTGGAAATAAAAGGAAGGAATTTAAAAGGTAAAAAGGTATATGTGTTTAAAATCCTAAAATCCTTTTTAAGGTTGTATTTTTTCTCTAAAATTGTCTTTCTGAAAGTTATAAGAAGCAAAGTAAAAAAAAAAAAAGAATTTATGTAAACAAGTGAAGACCAAGTCTTTAAAATATTTTCTTGGATTTTCAAATTCTGTTTGAGTTTTGTCTCTCTTAGAATTAAAAATGTCGAGCAAAGCGAGACCAGCTTGCTAGTAAATAAATTACATTTACAAAATAGAGGCAGCTCACTGGTAAGTGCTGCTATTTGAGCTATTTTTAGAACAGGCCAGCGGGCGACTCATCTGGTCCTTACGGGCTACCTGGTGCCCACGGGCACCACGTTGGTGATCCCTGATGTAGATCAAGATACCGTTTTTTTCCTCCAAATCAGGTATAATTGATTTTATTATTCAGACGGAAAAAAAATACCGTATTTCCTTGAATTGCCGCAGGGCATATAGTATGCGCCTGCCTTGAATTACTGCCGGGTCAAACTCGCTTCCCAAAATAATTAGCGCATGCTTAGTATTACCACCTGGTCAAACTAGTGACACTTCCCCTGTCATCATTTTCAAAATGGAGGAGGCTGATTTCAATACCGGTAATTTAAAATTGTATAAAGGGAAGAAGATTAAGAGCTATTCAGTATGATTTAAGGTCCAAGCTTACTTCACACTCAAATTTTTACTGCATACATTTGGTAAGTGCCGGAGTGAGAAGAGGTTTTAAAATAATTAGTGCATGCTTACTTTTACAACATGCCTTTTGGTAAGCGCAGGAATGAGAAGAGGTTTTAAATTAATTAGCGCCCCGGCGGCAATTCAAGGAAATACGGTAACAGCAACATTAAATCCAACAACAAACTTGTATGCAAACTACAACAACATGAAGCAATTCTTTTTGGAACAATTTATCGCTATCTGATAAACATGGATCAATGTTAAAAAAAAGGAATTAATTTTGATCTGGAAGGATATTAAATAAAGTATATCAGCAGAACTCCAAAGAACGGAGGAAGAAAGGAAATAAATCCCAATTTGATGTTCCTCACATACAGTACATGACAGAAAAGGAACTATTTAAAATTGTGTGAATGAATCCTAGGCCTCAACTGACCGTTACATAATTTATACAGAAATTATAAAAAAGGATTATTGAAGATATTTCAGAACCTTTAACGTATATCAACAACCTATCGTTTCAAACGGGTAAATTCCCAAAACAAACTGAAAATACCAAACGTTTTACCAATTTATAAGACCGGCGACAAACACCAGTTTATAGGCTATAGAACTGTTGCCTTATTTCCACAATTTTCAAAAAATATTGAAAAATAATTTAACAACAGATTGGACAAATTCATAAACAAAAATAGAACACTTGCAGACAACTGATACGGAGACAGTACTAGCTAACATTTCAACATTGATGGCATTATCCAAAATAACAGAGGAGATTACCAATGCAGTTGATGGTAAACAGTGTGCAGCTGCAGGGTTTATGGACCTAACAAAAGGATTTGCCACAACTAATCAAAATATCAGGCAGCACGGTAAGAGGGGTTAGTGCGTCTGCCTCACAATACAAAGGTCCTGGGTTCGATCCTATGCTCGGGATCTTTCTCTGTGGAGATTGCATGTTCTCCCCGTGACTGCGGGGGTTCCCTCCGGGTACTCCGGCTTCCTCCCACTTCCAAAGACATGCACCTGGGGATAGGTTGATTGGCCCCAAACAATAAATTGGCCCTAGTGTGTGAATGTGAGTGTGAATGTTGTCTGTCTATCTGTGTTGGCCCGGTGGCAACTTGGCCAGGGTGTACACCACCTTACGCACGAATGCAGCTGAGATAGGCTCCAGCACCCCCGCGACCCCAAACGGGACGAGCGGTAGAAAATGGATGGATGGATAATCAAAATATTTTCATTAGCAAATTAGAACGCTATGGTATCGGAGGGTTGGTCTTAAACTGCGTAACAAGAAGCTACTCAGCCATCACGAAGCAATACCTGAAGCTAGGGGAACACATAAATATCTTGCGGTGTACCTCAGCGATCAATACTGTGACCAAAATGATAAACAACATTTGTAAAGTCACAAAGGACTTAAAGGCCTACTGTGTCATACTTGATCATTTCGCGATATTGCCATATTTTTGCTGAAAGGATTTAGTACAGAACATCGACGATAAAGTTTGCAACTTTTGGTCACTAATAAAAAAGCCTTGCTTGTACCGGAAGTAGCAGACGATGTGCGAATGATGTCACGGTTTGTGGAGCTCCTCACATCTTCACATTGTTTACAATCATGGCCACCAGCAGCGAGAGCGATTCGGACCGAGAAAGCGACGATTTCCCGATTAATTTGAGCGAGGATGAAAGATTCGTGGATGAGGAAAGTTAGAGTGAATAATAAAGAAAAAGGAAAAAAAAGACAGGGCAGTGGGAGCGATTCAGATGTTATTAGACACATTTGCTAGGATAATTCTGGAAAATCCCTTAATCTGCTTATTTTGTTACTAGTGTTGTAGTAAGATTGTACTGTCGTACCTGAAAGTCGGAGGGGTGTGGCCATGGGTGTGGTGACCGCCAATGTATCTGAAGGAAGCCACACAGCTGCCTCTTTGACAGGTGCACGAGGAACGACGCAAGCTCCGCTCATGTCTACGGTAAGAGCCGACTTACTACCACAATTTTCTCACCGAAACCTGCCGGTTGACATGTGGTCAGAAACCATGTTCGCTTGACCGCTCCGTTCCATAGTAAAGCTTCACCTTAGGGAATGTAAACAAGGAAACACCGGCTGTGTTTGGGTTGCTAAAGGCAGCTGCAATACACCGCTTTCTTCTTTAAGGTGTCCATTATTAATTGAACAAATTGGAAAAGATTCAGCAACACAGATGTCCAGAATACTGTGTAATTATGCGATTAAAGCAGATTACTTATAGCTTGGATCGGGCTGGAAAAAAATGTCCGCTACAACCCGAGACGTCACGCGCACGCATCATCATACGCGTCATCATACTGACGTTTTCAACAGGATACTTCGCGTAAAATTTTAAATTACAATCTAGTAAACTAAAAAGGCCGTATTGGCATGTGTTGCAATGTTAATATTTCATCATTGATGTATAAACTATCAGACTGCGTGGTTGATAATAGTGGGTTTCAGTAGGCCTTTAAAGTTAGTATTATTTGCAGATGACAGGACTGTTTGTTTTTTTCAGGCGGTAACACAGAAGCTAATACAAAAAACAGAAAAAATAAACAAATGAATTCAATCAATTATTTCTAATTTGACAAAAAACAGTTTATCTTTGAATGGATCTTTCAGTTGTTTTAATGAAGTAAATGTGAAGATGAACTAGAGTTCTCATAAAAAAATATGAATATGTTTTGGACCAGAAATCCCTTTGTATTTTCTACTGCTTGCTAATAGTACCATATCTGAGTTATTGTGTAGAAATATAGGGAATTAACAACAAAACTAAGCTTCATTCACCATTTGTTAACCGTGTAACAAAAAGGGATCGGTTAGAATAATACATACTCCCATGCATTCTGAAAATACAGGATTGAAAATAGACAAGTCTTTTTTTTCTTTCTCTTTTTCCTCCTTTCCTTCTTTCTTCATGACAAGGCGATGATGATGATGCCATTTCTTTCTGAATGCACCGACTTATCAGCAGGCGTCTTATTGATGGGCGACTACAATGTTTTGCCTCTCTGCTAATCATCATGGAGTCAGTGGTCACCTTCCAGATCCTTTTGTGACGAGTACAGAGCTTTCTTGCCTGGAATGCAATCTACATTGATTTTGACATCAAGTTTGATTGTTTGAAGGCGAGGAAGAACGCTGAAACCTCATCAGTAGGTTACTCAAAAGCATCAGTGGGCAATGTTTTGAATGTTTGATGATGAAAGACAAGCTGTTGGTCAGCAGTTAAACATACTACAAACCCTGTTTCCATATGAGTTGGGAAATTGTGTTAGATGTAAATATAAACGGAATACAATGATTTGCAAATGATCTTCAACCCATATTCAATTGAATGCACTACAAAGACATGATATTTGATGTTCAAACTGATAAAAAAAAAAATTTTGCAAATAATCATTAACTTTAAAATTTGATGCCAGCAACATGTGACAAAGAAATTGGGAAAAGTGGCAATAAATAATGATAAAGTTTAGGAATGCTCATCAAACACTTATTTGGAACATCCCACAGGTGTGCAGGCTAATTGGGAACAGGTGGGTGCCATGATTGGGTATAAAAACAGCTTGCCAAAAAATGCTCAGTCTTTCACAAGAAAGGATGGGGCGAGGTACACCCCTTTGTCCACAACTGCGTGAGCAAATAGTCAAACAGTTTAAGAATGTTTCTCAAAGTGCAATTGCAAGAAATTTAGGAATTTCAACATCTACGGTCCATAATATCATCAAAAGGTTCAGGGAAACTAGAGAAATCACTATACATAAGCGGCATGGCTAGAAACCAACATTAAATGACCGTGACCTTCGATCCCTCAGATGACACTGTATCAAAAACCAACATCAATCTCTAATGGATATCACCACATGGGCTCAGAAACACTTCAAAAAACCACTGTCACTAAATACAGTTGGTCGCTACATCTGTAAGGTCAAGTTAAAGCTCTACTATGTAAAGCGAAAGCCATTTATCAACAACATCCAGAAACTCCGCCGGCTTCTCTAGGCCCGAGATCATCTAAGATGGACTGATGCAAAGTGGAAAAGTATTCTGTGGTCTGACGAGTCCACATTTTAAATTGTTTTTGGAAATATTCGACATCGTGTCATCCGCATCAAAGGGGAAGCAAACCATCCAGACTGTTATCAACGCAAAGTTGAAAAGGCAGCATCTGTGATGGTATGGGGGTGCATTAGTGGCCAAGGCATGGGTAACTTACACATCTGTGAAGGCACCATTAATGCTGAAAGGTACATACAAGTGTTGGAACAACATATGCTGCCATCTAAGCGCAGTCTTTTTCATGGACACCCATGCTTATTTCAGCAAGACAATGCCAAGCCAAATTCAGCACGTGTTACAACAGCGTGGCTTCATAAAAAAAAGAGTGCGGGTACTTTCCTGTACCGCACGCAGTCAAGACCTGTGTCCTCCCCATCATCTTTGTTGTAGCAGTGTAGTGTGCAAGGACAGGAGTGAAAGAAGTGTCAAAAGATGGAGATAACTGTCTTAATCACATTCAGACTTTACTTCAATCAATAACGGAGCAGCATCTCCTCATCCGCCGGAAATGTGTCCCGTGAAAAACCGTCCGACCGGAATGCTCTAATAACTAAAGTTCCTTGGGTGAATAATGTAAACTCACTACACCGGTATGTTTTAGCACTTTCATGGCAGATAAGAGTGACAACTATACCACTACTTTATATTAGAAATGGCAACAGCAGAGAATGAATGTCACATAACAAGAAGGTAGAGAAAAAAAAGAAGCGTATCAACTAAGGCATCGGCACCAACTACAAAGGCGGTGAGTGCAATATTTCAGGACATATGCAAATCCCAAATACAGATCAGCAGGCACCAGATGGTAAGAAAAGATTATTTTGCATAATATTGCGAAACAAAACACCAGATTATATGTCTTACTTTTTACACACACCATAATAGTACTCGTATGTTGAAGCACAGTACAATCCATCAAGCGGTGCGGTTTCATCGCTTACCAAAGCCGTACAAAAACATTTTGATAGATGTTTAAGCGCCGTGTGTAATGTTCTATATGTTCAATGGAACATATACAATGTTGGTGTAGTTTACTTGAGTCATATTGCAGTCTACACCCATCTCTTACATGTGACTGCCAACATATTGCAGTCTACACATATCTCTTATTTTGACTGCCATCACACTTATTATTTCACCATGTGCCAAATAAAATAGCTTCGAGGTCAGCAAGCAAAACCAGAATTATTCCGTCCATTAGGCTCACCAGGTTACAAGGCGCACTGTCGAGTTTTGAGAAAAAAAAAAAGATTTGAAGTGCGCCTCCATATATATATATATATCTTGATTGGATTATCCAGAGAATAGTGCTCGATACCGTGGTAGAGCGCAATATGTAGGTGTGGGAAAAATCACAAGACTACTTCATCTCTACAGAACTGTTTCATGAGGGGTTCCCTCAATCATCAGGAGATTTTTCCTGATCATCTCCTGATGATTGAGGGAACCCCTCATGAAACAGTTCTGTAGAGATGAAGTAGTCTTGTGATTTTTTCCACACCTACATATATATATATATATATATATATATATATGTATATATATATATATATATATATATATATATATATATATATATGTATATATATACTTTATGCAATGGTGACCATGATTTGCAGATATTGCAATAAGATAATTGTACCTTTGCAGCAACAGACGAGCTGGGCTTTTCCAGAAGGTCCCACAGTTTCTTCCGTTTCTCGGCACAACACGTGTTGTCGAATTCTTCGCCATCACGGTCCTTCAAATTATCCGCCTCCCTTTTGAGCTCCTCGTTCATCTGCTCCTTCTTCTGGTGGTACCTGGCCTGGCAGCAGGACTCCAGGTAGATCTCGTCGATGCCCCAGTAGTCCAGCTCTTGGCTGAAGGACAGAGCGCACATCTCCTCCATCATGTGCAGTTTGCCCGTGCGGTAGAAGTTGAGGATGGACGTGAAGGCGCCGGGATGTCGGTCGAAGAAGAACTCGTTGTCCTCCGTGTTGTAGTCGTCACAAACCTCCATCAGCGACTCGTGGCTGCTGCAGTCCTGCAACTTTCCCAGCCGCGTCCGAGGGAGGCGCTCCAGGGTCCTCCACAGGACCTCGTGAGGGAGGCCGCCCACGTTCAGGCGGACCCTCTGCAAACATGTTTTACTGCGCACCGCGTCTGCTGGATCCTGCGGGAGCGAAGACGTGGACTGAGAACCCACTTTGGTGAACTCTGCCAACGACTTCTCCATCGTGAGCGCCAAAGCAGGAAGCGGCTCGACCTCAACCAAGCCTCCTTGCTGCCATGCTTGTCCTGAAGAAGGCCCAAAGTGGTTGGTTAGTTTGCTCGTTAGTTGGCTAGTTCTCTGAATATTTAATTAGCAAGTTTGTTAGTTGGTTGGTATTGTCAGTTAGTTCAGTGTTTTTTAACCTAAAAAAAAATGTATCTCTAAGTAAGCACCAGCATAATGACTGATATTAAAATACAGTAGCGTGGAAGGCCTAAGTATTCATTAAAAACAAGGCATACGTTATTCATTCATTCATTCATTTTCTACCGCTTATTCCCTTTTGGGGTCGCGGGGGGCGCTGGCGCCTATCTCAGCTACAATCGGGCGGAAGGCGGGGTACACCCTGGACAAGTCGCCACCTCATCACAGGGCCAACACAGATAGACAGACAACATTCACACTCACATTCACACACCAGGGCCAATTTAGTGTTGCCAATCAACCTATCCCCAGGTGCATGTCTTTGGAGGTGGGAGGAAGCCGGAGTACCCGGAGGAAACCCACGCATTCACGGGGAGAACATGCAAACTCCACACAGAAAGATCCCGAGCCTGGATTTGAACCCAAGACTGCAGGACCTTCGTATTGTGAGGCAGACGCACTAACCCCTCTGCCACCGTGAAGCCCAGGCATACGTTATGTTTATATTTAATATTTTTGGCCAAAGTAACACTTTACACACAGTTTGAACAGTAACAGTAAAATAAAACACTGTAAATTTAAAACCTGCTCAGTGGCCTTGTGGTTTCGGTGCCCGCCCTGAGATCAGTAGGTCGTAAGTTCAAACCCCGGCTGAGTCATACCAAAGACTATAAAAATGGGACCCATTACCTCCCTGCTTGACACTCAGCATCAAGGGTTGGAATGGGAGTGAAATTACCGAGCACAGCCACCGCTGCTGCTCACTGCTCCCCTCACCTCCCAGGAGGTGGAACAATGGATTTCATCCCACTCTGTGTGTGTGTAACTATCAGTGGTGTTTTAACTTTAACTTAATGAAGTGATTATGTGGCGTGCCACTAGTTGTTATAAGTACCACAGTTTGAGAATTACTGAGTTAGTTAGTTAGTTAGTTAGTTAGTTAGTTAGTTAGTTAGTTAGTTAGTTAGTTAGTTAGTTAGTTAGTTAGTCAGTCTTCATTAAAAACACAATGCCGGAAGTGGGTTGACTTTAACTACTCATCCTTGCTTTCATGCTTGTCCTGCAGAAGGACCAAATTTATAATAAATAAATAAATGGGTTGTACTTGTATAGTGCTTTTCTACCTTCAAGGTACTCAAAGCGCTTTGACACTACTTCCACATTTACCCATTCACGCACACATGAATCGAAAAAATCGATATATAATCGAATCGCGACCCCAAAAATCGATATTGAATCGAATTGAGGGACACCCAAAGATTTGCAGCCCTAATATATATATATATATATATATATATATATATATATATATATATATATATATATATATATATATATATATATATATATATATATATATATGTGTGTGTGTGTGTGTGTGTGTGTGTGTGCGTGCGTGCGTGACTCCACACAAGTCAATAACACCAACAAAGCTCCCCTTTGTGCATTCACGCACAGTATAAAACGTTGGGTGGACAAAATGAGACAAAGAATGAGTGGCATCGTTGAAGAAAGTTGTACATGTAAACAAACTACGCTGAGCTCAAGGACCGCCAAAATTAGTAGGACAAAACAGTGCTCGCCAAATACTCTCATCGGCGATTCATGTTTAATATAAACAGTGTGATTTCTATCAATGAGGGAGGTGAGTGTCATGTTAGCCTCCCACAGAAACCCTAATAAAACAAAAATATACTTTTCCCCCCCATCTTTTTCTATTTTCATACAATTTTGAGCCACGACGGCGACGCGTTAAGCTCATGACGCAGCAAGTTGAATGATGCGGACACATTTGTTACTGGATACTCTCCAACATGCTTCTATGCACGCTATGTGCAAGTAGTTTGCAACTATAATCACATGACGCTTGTTTTTACTGACAAATGTGCTGCTTTACACTGCCATGTTGTTCAATGAAGGACAGTGCGTGTGCGCGTGCGTGTGTAAGTGCAGTGGATTTTTGTCACGCAGTAAAACAATTAAGGAGGTTTTACTGTAAATAGATGGCAGCTCCGTAGCTAACTTTTTTTTTTACTGTAAAATCTACTGACTTGTTACAGTGTGGGTGGGGACGTGCGCAGCTGTCCAGTGCTGAAACTCCATCAATTCGTGAACACACACACACACACACACACACACACACACACACACACACACACACACACACACACACACACACACACATTGTAATTTTAACGTCGTTTGTATTGATCCATTCCATCATCGATTCATCAATCAGTGCCACGCAATAAACTTTCACACGCAATCAGGCTGCGAGATCTCTTTTCTCCTACGTGATTATTAACAATATCACACTTTAATACGCGCAACGGGGATGGAAATGCGCACATATGGTGCTATAAATAAACATCCTTCCTCCTGGTGACGAGCATCACAACATTTACATGACGCGCGCACACGCGGCACATCAATCAGTTTCCGTGGAAGATGTTGTGGTGGAAAAATGGACGCAAAATGTGCGGGTATAATTTGCTTTAAGATTACCGTAATGATCCAGCAGTTGAAAAGGAAGACGCCGTCACTGGTCCACTAGATCTGGGCTGTGATGCCTTCCATCCCCGCCCTCCTTCTCCTCCTCCTCCGACGTGTCACATCCACGCAGCGGCCGCACATTCGTCACAACGCCGCTTTCATCGCTCCACGCCTCGGCCAGCAAAGATCAACAAGTACCGTTAGGGCCGTCGTGGGAAAAAAAACGCGGAGTAGTGGAACCTAGGAGGAGAGTATAGAGACGGAGGAGGAGATGGAAATCTTTTCTGTTGTCTCCTCCCGCACATTGCACTTAACTCTTTACGAGCTGCAGCCTGACACCTGAACGCACCACAGGTCGGCGCTCGGCCAGAAAGAAACAGGATGTGACGTTCAAATCCTTGAAGAAAAATATTCGAAGCATTGATGTATGCATTTCCTGTACTTATGTTTTATAGTTTGGACTTAGACTTAGATTTAGACTAACTTTAATGATTTTTAAATTTTTAAAATGGGAGTTTTTATTTCCAGTCATCCATTTCCTACCGCTTGTCCTCCTGGAAAGTATCCCATTTGTGACTCTAAATTAGGGCCAATAGTTTTGTACCTAAAAAAAATTACTTTGAAACTGAAAAAAAAATGGTTTTGATGTGGAATTTTGACAAATACATCATCCATCCATCCATCCATCTATCTTTCCATCCATTTTCTACCGATTATCCCTCTTGGGGTTGCGGGAGATGCTGAAGCTTATCTCAGCTGCATTCGGGCGGAAGGCGGAGTAAACCCTGGACAAGTCGGCACATCATCGCAGGGCCAACACAGATAGACAACATTAACATCCACATTCATGGTATTCAAAATTAAAGTGCACACATTTTGAATGAATTATTTATTTTAATTTTTTAATATTTTTTTCCACTCTAAATTGCGCTCGCTCTAATAAGTTCTGGCCACTTTAGGTGCAAGTAGCGCTCACGTTCGGTCTAAGTCGTGCTAACTTTAGGTCTGTCATGTTTGGTGATCATGTTTAGTTTGGCTATGTTCTGTTTGGTTTTTGCACTCTCGTCAGTTCCTGTTTTTTCACTCCCTTTTTTGTCACCATGACTACCAATCAGCTCACCTGTCCTCACGACTCACACACTTGATTAATTTGAACTCACACACCTGTTTTCAATCACCACATCAGTATTTAAACTAGTCATTTCCAGTCAGTCCTTCTGGCGTCATTGTGTTTGTTCCATGCTCTGTTCTTGCAACAGTAAGTCATACTCGATTTTCATGCCAAGGTTCATGCTGTTCTTTTCAGGTCACAGTAAGTGTTGTTTGCGTTATGTTCAGAGTTTATGTTAAAGTGTTAGTTTTGTTTCTTTAGCCAAGTTGTGCCTTAGCAGAGAGCTCTTTTTGTTTGTACCTTTTTAGTCACAATTAAATCATGTTTTTACCTAAATGCCATGTCCCGAGTAGTCCGTCTGCCTTCCTGGGAGAACGACACCACAGCAAGCTGCGACCCCCCCATTGTGACAAGGTCCAAGTCACGCCCACTCTAAGGCACACCCACTTTAGGTCCAAGTCAGGCCCACTCTGAGTCACGCCCACTCTAAGTTGCGCCTACTTTAGGTCCAAGTTGCGCCCACTCTAAGTCATGCCCACTTTAAGTTACGCCCATTTTAGGTCTTGTCTGGCCCGTTCTAAGTCACACCCACTCTAAGTCACGGCCACTTTAGGTCCAAGTCCAGCCCACCCCGAGTCACGCCCACTTTCGGTCCAAGTTGCGCACACTCTAAGTCACGCCAACTTTAGGTCCAAGTCGGGCCCACTCTAAGTCACGCCCACTTTAGGTCCAAGTTGCGCACACTCTAAGTCACGCCAACTTTAGGTCCACGTCGGGGCCACTCTAAGTCACGCCCACTTTAGGTCCAAGTCAAGCCCACTCCGAGTCACTCCCACTTTAGGTCCAAGTTGCGCACACTCTAAGTCATGCCAACTTTAGATCCAACTTTAGGTCCAAGTCGGGCCCACTCTAAGTCATGCCCACTTTAAGTCTAAGTCACGCCCACTTTAGGTCCAAGTTGCGCACACTCTAAGTCACGCCAACTTTAGGTCCACGTCGGGGCCACTCTAAGTCACGCCCACTTTAGGTCCAAGCCACGCCCACTCCGAGTCACGCCCACTTTAGGTCCAAGTTGCGCACACTCTAAGTCATGCAAACTTTAGATCCAAGTCGGGCCCGGTCTAAGTCGCGCCCACTCTAAGTCACGCCCACTTTAGGTCCAAGTCATGCCCACTCTAAGGCATACCCACTTTAGGTCCAAGTCGGGCCCACTTTAAGTCACGCCCACTTTAGGTCCAAGTCGGGCCCAGTCTAAGTCGCGCCCACTTTAAGTCACACCCACTTTAGGTCCAAGTCACACCCACTCTAAGGCGTACCCACTTTAGGTCAAAGTCAGGCCCACTCTAAGTCACGCCCACTTTAGGTCCAAGTCACACCCACTCTAAGGCGTACCCACTTTAGGTCAAAGTCGCGCCCACTCTAAGTCACGGCCACTTTAGGTCCAAGTCACGTCCACTCTAAGGCATACCCACTGTAGGTCTAGTCCGGCTCTGAGTCACACCCACTGTAGGTCTATTTGGGCCCAGTCTAAGTCGCGCCAACTCTAAGTTGCACCTATTTTATGTTCAAGTCATGTCCAATTTAAGTCACACCCATTTTAGGTCGAATGCGGCCCAATCTAAGGTGTGCCCACTATAAGTCATGGCCACTTTAGGTCCAAGTCGCGCCCACACCGAGTCACGCCCACTTTAGGTCCAAGTTGCGGCCACTCTAAGTCACGGCCATTTTAGGTCCAAGTTCGTCCCACTCTGAGTCACGCCCACTGTAGGTCTAATCGGGCCCCGTCTAAGTCGCGCCAACTCTAAGTTGCACCTACTTTATGTCCAAGTCATGCCCAGTTTAAGTCACACCCATTTTAGGTCGAGTCGGGCCCGGTCTAAGGTTTGCCCACTCTATATCATGGCCACTTTAGGTCCAAGTCACGCCCACTCCGAGTCACGCCCACTTTAGGTCCAAGTTGGGCCCACTCTAAGTCACGCCCACTTTAGGTCCAAGTTGGGCCCAGTCTAAGTCGCGCCCACTCTAAGTCACGGACACTTTAGGTCCAAGTCACGTCCACTCTAAGGCATACCCACTGTCGGTCTAGTCGGGCCCAGTCTAAGTTGCGCCCACTCTAAGTTGAGCCTACTTTAGGTCCAAGTCACGCCCAGTTTAAGTGACGCCCATTTTAGGTCAAGTCGGGCCCAGTCTAAGGTGTGTCCACTCTAAATGATGGCCACTTTAGGTCCAAGCCGCGCCCACTCCGAGTCACGCCCACTTTAGTCCAAGTTGCGCCCACTCTAAGTCACGCCCACTTTAGGTCCAAGTCGGGTCCAGTCTAAGTCGTGCCCACTCTAAGTCACGCCCACTTTAGGTCCAAGTCACGCCCACTCTAAGGCAATCCCACTTTAGGTCCAACTTCGGCCCACTCTGAGTCACACCCACTGTAGGTCTATTTGGGCCCAGTCTACGTCGCGCCAACTCTAAGTTGCACCTATTTTATCTTCAAGTCATGCCCAGTTTAAGTCACACCCATTTTAGGTCGAACGCGGCCCAGTCTAAGGTGTGCCCACTCTAGGTCATGGCCACTTTAGGTCCAAGTCGCGCCCCCTCCGAGTCACGCCCACTTTAGGTCCAAGTTGCGCCCACTCTGAGTCACGCCCACTTTAGGTCTATTTGGGCCCAGTCTAAGTCGGGCCAACTCTAAGTTGCACCTATTTTATGTTCAAGTCATGCCCAGTTTAAGTCACACCCATTTTAGGTCGAACGCGGCCCAGTCTAAGGTGTGCCCACTCTGAAAAAAAAAAGGTTTTGATGTGGAATTTTGACAAATACATCATCCATCCATCCATCCATCTTTCCATCCATTTTCTACCGATTATCCCTCTTGGGGTTGCGGGGGATGCTGAAGCTTATCTCAGCTGCATTCGGTCGGAAGGCGGATTAAACCCCGGACAAGTCGGCACCTCATCGCAGGGCCAACACAGATAGACAACATTAACATCCACATTCAATGTATTCAAAGTGCAAGTAGCGCTCACGTTCGGTCTAAGTCGTGCTAACTTTAGGTCTGTCATGTTTGGTGATCATGTTTAGTTTGGCTATGTTCTGTTTGGTTTTTGCACTCTCGCCAGTTCCTGTTTTTTCACTCCCTTTTTTGTCATCGTGACTACCAATCAGCTCACCTGTCCTCACGACTCACACACTTGATTAATTTGAACTCACGCACCTGTTTTCAATCACCACATCAGTATTTAAACTAGTCATTTCCAGTCAGTACTTCTGGCGTCATTGTGTTTGTTCCATGCTCTGTTCTTGCAACAGTAAGTCATACTCGATTTTCATGCCAAGGTTCATGCTGTTCTTTTCAGGTCACAGTAAGTGTTGTTTGCGTTATGTTCAGAGTTTATGTTAAAGTGTTAGTTTTGTTTCTTTAGCCAAGTTGTGCCTTAGCAGAGAGCTCTTTTTGTTTGTACCTTTTTAGTCACAATTAAATCATGTTTTTACCTAAATGCCATGTCCCGAGTAGTCCGTCTGCCTTCCTGGGAGAACGACACCACAGCAAGCTGCGACCACCCCATTGTGAAAAGGTCCAAGTCACGCCCACTCTAAGGCACACCCACTTTAGGTCCAAGTCAGGCCCACTCTGAGTCACGCCCACTCTAAGTTGCGCCTACTTTAGGTCCAAGTTGCGCCCACTCTAAGTCATGCCCACTTTGAGTCACGCCCATTTTAGGTCTTGTTTGGCCCGTTCTAAGTCACACCCACTGTAAGTCACACCCACTTTAGGTCCAAGTTGCGCACACTCTAAGTCACGCCAACTTTAGGTCCAAGTTGGGTCCACTTTAAGTCACGCCCACTTTAGGTCCAAGTCACGCCCACTCCGAGTCACGCCCACTTTAGGTCCAAGTTGCGCCCACCCTAAGTCACGCCCACTTTAGGTCCAAGTCACGCCCACTCTAAGGCACATCCACTTTAGGTCCAAGTTGGGCCTTCTCTGAGGCACGCCCACTTTAGGTCCAAGTCGGGCCCAGTCTAAGTCGCGCCCACTCTAAGTTGCGCCCGCTTTAGATCCAAGTCACGCCCACTGTAATTCACACCCACTTTAGGTCCAAGTCGCACCCACTCTAAGTAGTGCCAACTTTAGGTGTAAGTCGCACCCAATCTAAGTCTAAGTCACGCCCATTCTGAGCCACGGCCATTTAAAAATTGAACTTACTTTAGATCTAAGTCATGCCCACCCTAAGTCACGGCCACTTCAGGCCCAGTCTAAGTCACGCCACTCTAAGTCGCGCCCACTTTAGGTGTAAGAAGCCCCCAATCCAGGGGTGTCTAACGTACGGCCCGCGGGCAGGATCAGGCCCAATCTATGTCTAAGTAGCACCCAATCTATGTCTAAGTCACGCCCATTCTAAGCCACCCCTTTTTAAAAATTGCGCCCACTTTAGATGTAAGTCGCACCCACTCTAAGTTGCGCCCACTTTAAGTGTAAGTTGCGCCTATTTAAAGACCTGGCGTGACGACAACTTAAGTTAACCATGTCTCACAGCTTAAAGCTGCGGCGGTGCAGAACTACTCTAAGTCTCGCCCACTTTAAGTCGCACCCACTCTAAGTCGCGCCCACTTTGGGTGCAAGTCAAGCCCACTCTAAGTCACGCCCACTTTGGGTGCAAGTCGAGCCCACTTTAGGTCTAAGTCGTGTCCACTCTAAGTTGCGCCCACTTTAGGTTCAAGGTCTGCCCCCTTAAAGACTTGCCCACAGAGGTAACAACAGCGGAAGTGCAGCGTGTCTTGAACTAAAGTGAAGCTGGAGAGGGTGGAGTTGGCTATTTCGGTTGCTTTGTTGGGTCTGCTTCTGTCTCTGGCCATGCTCCTCCCACCCCAGCAGACGATGGCGTGGAACACCGCAGAGGCCACCACAGTGTATATGGGTGTTGAAATTATGTTTTTGTTTGGTTGCTTGTCTATGCATGGTTCAATCGTGTGTGTGTGTGCGATATTGGTTAATCATTTTTTGTTTTTTGTGTTGTTTTGCTTTTGTAGCTGTATGTAGAAATGGCACTACTGGAGTGGCAGCTGGTTGCATCAACTCTGTTCTTTTAATGTCTTTAATGTCCTTTGTGTTGTTTGATGCTTCCCTCTTACACACATGGTTATGTGTGCTATGGCTATGAGTTTTTTTTCCTTCCTTGACCTCAGTCTTGACCTCTCTCCAGGCTAAGAATGAATATTTTTTTATTTTTAAATTCTGCTTAGGACCACAATTTAGGCAGGGGCGGCCCTGGCCTCACATTTAAGCAACACAGTGAGGAGAATGAGGATCTTGATGCGTAATTTATGGACAAGCCCCTGCATGGTATGTACCACCGACTCTCATGGCTAATTATATTGGTGAGGAAGATTATTGTTGTTGGATTTTCTTTTCATACTATCCCTTTTTATTAAATCTAATCCAAATGATTTATTCTTTATTATGAAGTGATTCTTACTTGCTGACGTAAATGATTGCTATCATTAATTAAGAAGGAGAAGAAGAACATGGCATCCAAGACACTTCGTTAGGTACCACTAATATAATCTGATTGAATTAACCTTTTTTGACCTCCATCCATCCATTTTCTATACCGTTTGTCCTTACTAGGGTCTCGTGTAAGCTGGAGCCTATCCCAGTTTACTTGGGGGCAAGAGACAGGGTACACCCTAGGCTGGAAGCCAGCCAATCGCAGACACATATAGACAAACAATAGTTTTATCCGTGAACAATGTAAACTCCCCAATTAACCTAACCTGAATATCATTACTATTGGAATGTGGGAGAAAGCCGGAGTAGCCGGAGAAAAAGCACACGCATAAGAAGGAAACATACAAACTCCACACGGAGATGTCCAAATGGAGATTTGAACACTGATCTCTTAAATGTATGACCTGAATGCGACTGATATACCTAATAAAATGTCTGGTGAGAATACGTTTCCAGTACACTTTTGTTTTTTGTTTGGAGCATTTTAATAATCATAGTTTGTTGTTATTGAAACACGAAATGAAACATTTTCACAGAAGAACAAAGAGAATAAATAAATAGACAGTATGGTGATAAAGTGTATTTCTCTTAAAGTGAGTTCAACTTCAGTCTATATTTGACCAGTAGATCGCCATCAGGTTGCATAATTCCATAACCATAACGACTTGGATCGACAGGAGGTATTCCAGCTGTGGGCTCACACAGCTGAAGATCAACATGAGCCAGCATCAAGAACACAAACCTGCCATAAATGGAAATATGTTATAAATATTATTTCATGTGATAGCACTTCACTTTGCAATTAATGACTTTTAACTGCTCTAATATGCAACATGAGTTATTCCTGGGTAATATATGTATTATAGCATGAAGATACATTACACTTATAACATTTAATATATCAGATATGAATATTAATATACTGACTTTTTAATGATGGTGATAGCGAAGTGTTTCCCAACACAAATGTTGCTGCCTGCCCCCCAAGGCAGGTTGGCGTACTTTAGTCTCCTCCCATCCTTGTAGAAAACATGCTTAGTCGTCACTTCTTGGTCCAAGAAGCGGTCGTACTTGAATGTCTGTCACCAAGAAACAAAAAACATATTTGGTAATCATCCCAGTTGTGAGGAAAATTCATATTTCTTCATTGGTTGCATGTGTCGTTGAGGCAGTATAACAATATATTTGTCACCACAAAGACAACAATATTGCCATAATTTTACTACTGGTATCATTATTTGTATATGCAATTCAGTGTACTATCCATCCATCCATTCATCCACCTTTTTCCGCTTATTTGAAGTCAGGTCGCGGGGGCAGCGGCCTAAGCAGAGAACCCAGACTTCCCTCTCCCCAGCTACTTCGTCCAGCCCTTCCTGGGGGATCCCGAGGTCTTCCCAGGCCAGCTTGGAGACATAGTCTCTACACCGTGTCCTGGGTCTTCCCCGTGGTCTTCTTCCAGTCGGACGCGCTATAAACACCTACCCGGGGTGGCGTTTGGTGCGCATTCTGACCAGATGCCCGAACCTACTCATCTGGCTCCTCTCGATGGGGATGAGCAGCGGCTTAACTCTGGGCTTCTAACTCTATCCCCCATCTCTAAGGGAGAGCCCCGCCACCAGACGGAGAAAACGCTTTTCGGCTTGTTGTACCCGTGACCTTGTCCTTTCAGTCATAACCCAAAGGCCAAAGGTGACAATAGGGACGTAAATCGACCGTTGAATTGAGAGCTCTCGTTTTCTGCTAAGCTCTTTCTTCACCACAACGAAACGATCCGGTCCGCATCACTGTAGACGCTGCACCGATCCGCCTGTCGATCTCACGATCCACTTTTCCCTGACTCGTGAACAAGACCCTGAGGTACTTGACCTCCTCCACTTGGGGCAGGATCTCCTTCCGAACCCAGAGATGGGACTCCACCATTTTCCGGAAGAGAACCATGGATTCAGACTTGGAAGTGCTGATTTTCATCCCAGTTGCTTCACACTCAGCTGGGAACCGATGCAGTCAGATGAAGCCAGCAGGACCACATCATTCGCAAAAAGCAGAGACCTAATCCTGCAGCCACTCAACACCTTGACTGCGCCTAAGATTTCTGTCCTTAAAAGTTATAAACAGCCTGTAAACAGTGCTTTTCTAAAAACTCAAAATGCTTCACAGAACACGACAAACCCATCATTTATTCACTCCACGTTCGGGACCCGGGATAGACAACTTATCCGTGCATCTGTTGAGGACGTCTCTGCGTTGCTGACTTGTCTCCACTCAAGACGATCTCCGGCTGGTCCTACTATGGACTGGACTTTCACACTATGATCTAGATCCACTCGACGTCCATTGCACCGGTCGCCAGAAGGAGGAGGGGGGGAGGGGCATATTGTGAAACCACTATATGGCACATCTGCGGTCCCCTCCAAGTTTCTCATTCTATCCCATTGGGTTGAGTTTTTTCTTGCCCTGATGCTGGATCTGAGCCGAGGATGTCGTTGTGGCTTGTGCAACCCTTTCAGACACTCGTGATTTAGCGCTATATAAATAATCTTTGATTGATTGGTTGATTGATTGATTGATTGATTGATTAATAGTTGTATTCACAATCGGTCCTTGATTAAATACTTTTACAATGATTTTTTTTTTGTATGTATGATTTTTTTATTCGCTATTGTTATTGTTGACCTCATATGGCAATAGTCTTCATTGAAGTACAGTAGAGGGGAGTGTACCTGTGGTTCTTGGTGTATCTCCGGGTCCATTTGTGGGCTCAGGAAGGGGAAGACACAGACTTTGTCCCCTGGTCTAAGATGATACTTTTGTCCATTGGACATGTGCAGGATTTTGTAGTCCACAACTTCTCTGGTGATCAAAGCAGCAGCGGTGAGACGCAAAGTTTCCTTCAAGATGCTGTCTGCAGGACGGACGGAACGTAAGCTTTATGCATGCCAGTGAAGGATAAACAATGAAATGTTGCTGTCTCCGTCCGGGTGGATGGACGATGCGTACCAAACACAGGTGTGCTGTGTGTCTCCGTGGTGGAAGGAGGCTGGGGGGACATGTCCTCCAGAGTCAGCCCTCTCAGCTCTGATTGAAGCGCCTTCATGGCCTCAGGGTGAGTGAGCAGGAAGCCAAGCAGCCAAAAGGCAGTTGGTCCAGCGTTACACTGCATAGGAGGAAACAAACATATATAGAGTTAATTATTATTATTATTATTATTATGAATATTATTATCAATATTTGTATCATTATTATTATCATTATTGTAGCAGGACACAAACAGCGCAGGCAGCCAACGGCAGCCAGAAGCGGAGCAGCCCCATGGTCAGTGTCCCGCATTGGGAGGTAACGTCACTCTATCTCGCGATGCTTCAATCTCTCTACCATTCTGTCCCTCTCTCAGTTATCCCTCTGTCCCTCTGGCTTTCTGTCATCTATCCATCTGTCCCTACATCGTTGGGTGCATCCATCCCCATACCCTTCTACCTTCTGTCCATAGGCGCCAATGCCGAGCACCCATGTGGGATTGATGGTAACCTTCAATCGTTAAAATCATTTTTTTAAAGCAATCTTCATGTTGAAATTTTTGTGGTAAGTCCTGTACATTTCTCAAATCATATATAATTAACAAAGCCTAACCAGGATTTAATTGTGCCTGATAATGAACTGATCACAATCATATTGACTCTGAACGCACTGAACATGAGCGAATGAAGAGCATACTTACTCAACAGCTATACATGTCACACTAAGGGTAGCAGTATGAACAATGCCAACACTGTCATAAACATGTGTCATATAGTGAAACAACACTAAACAACGACAAACACATTTTGGAAGAATATTTGCACCAAAACACAACATAAACACTTTCCGGGACGCTACAATATAAACCAATGCCATTGGTGGATTTACACCTAACATTCACTGTAATGATACCAAACACAATAGCGTATCTACTATGATTACATCGATCTTTTTAAACATCACAAAATCTTTCCTTTTTTAAAAATGTATATTATGTTTATAAACTCAGGAAATATGTCCCTGGACACATGAGGACTTTGAATATGACCAATGTATGATCCTGTAACTACTTGGTATCGGATTGATACCAAAATGTGTGGTATCATCCAAAACTAATGTAAATCATCAAACAACAGAACAATAAGTGATTATTACATTTTAACAGAAGTGTGGATAGAACATGTTAAAACACAAAATAACCAGATATTAACAGTAAATGAACAAGTAGATTAATAATTCATTTTACAGCTCGTCGCTCATAATATTGAGAAAATAATACAATGATAACTGAAACAATATGTTACTGCCTACGTCAGCAGCTAATTTAGGAGCCTTTGTTTGTTTACCTACTACTAAAAGACAAGTTGTCTTACATGTTCACTATTATATTAAAGGACAAACTTGCAATAAGAAAGTGCACATCTTCACATTCTTCTAATGCAAGGTTAGACTTATTACATTTGAAACATGTGCTGTTTCTTTGAGGGACAGGACAGGGTTGGCATGAATAATCACATAATAATGATGACTATAGATCTATTTATAACCAATGGAGAATTACTACTCTGTATTTAATATAAAATTCCCCGTCTACTGGTGCACTGCCCCACTTTCTGAATGCAATGCTTCCAAAACAGAGTCTGAAAATTTTAAATGTAGTTTTGTGTCCCATAGGATGTTTTTTCTTTATGAAATCTTGTCCTTTTTTTGGATTTTATTTCCAATAAAGTTCAGGGTCATCTTCCAAACCTTTTAGGTTCAGTTTTTATTTACTTGGAAGACGAGGAGAATAAGTGCAAGCTTTCTGATGACGTTAAGTGAAGCTCTACGGTACCCAACATGTTTTCTGCCCTATGAAATAATAATGATGATGAAAACTGGTGTTCCTAAATCATTTATTTCTTTGATCATAAAAGATGCCAGTGATTTTACTGTGTGTTTACTTGCAAGGGGACACCTTTCAACACCTTTGCAGCTAATCTCTCTTCTCTCTGCAGAGCTGCTCCACTTTCTATTCTAGTATGTGTCCGCCAGCGTCCCTGCTGACACGCTGTAGCCCAAACACACCAGCTGGAGTGAAGACCATCTCATCTTAATCTGCACACCAGAGGTCCCCCATCAGGTGACTCACTGGAGGCTTTCCTCACGTCACACGCTCCTGCTGAACAGCATTTTTCTTCCAGAAGAGTGGAGATCTTTTGGACCACACATGTGTAGCTGACTATCGCCCCTTCCTGGTTAGAGGCAGCACTGATGGTGCAGGGAAGCACCAGTTCTCCAAACACTACCAGGCTTTGAATATAATCTGTGGCCTACATCAAGTATTTTAGTATGCAGCAACGTTCAAACACAGGAATGATCCGTTGCCAAAAACACACGCACACTACAAAACAAAAGTAGCCGGAAAATGATGCAAAATAAAAATTCTGCTAATGTCAAAAGCATACAAAAACTAAAAACAACTGTTTGGCAAAAATTTTGCAAGTTCACAAAACAAAATGGAGGTTGGCCAAGCAGCCAAAAAGTTAGCCAGCCTACTATTAAGTTAACCAGGATACCAGGAAGTTGACCCAACCACCAGGAAGTTAAGCAGACTACCAGGACGTTAGCTGAAATACTAGATAGTTACCCAAAAAGTAGCTCTTGGTTTCAAAAAGGTTGTTGACCCCTGCTGTAGTGTAATGTCCGCAGCTAAAAACAACTGTGTGAGAACATCTACTCGAATATTACGATATAGTCATTTTCTATATCGCACAGAGACAAACCCGCGATATATCGCGTATATCGATATATCGCCCAGCCCTACTGTGAAGTGTGTACCAACCTGAAATAGGTCATGGAAGAGTTGGAAGTGGTCAGCAAGCCTCTGGCGACCAAGAGTGGGCCTACAAACAGACTGTTTTTCGCAACAGGTTTGACACTGGTCCCACTGCAACCCCTTCACATCCACACCCCTCCACACCTGACCCAGCTGTTTACACCTCAGCATGGTCCACACCTTCCTACCAAACCCCTCTCAGTCAGCCCCCCACAATCCACTAGCCCAGTTCATGGCACTCAACCATCATCCACCCAACACTGCATCAGTCTGGATCAAGTGCGTAGTGTGTTGGGAAGAAACGAGGTCAGGAAAGCTACAGGCCCAGATGGCATCAGTTCCAGGCTACTAGGGGAATGTGAGGACCAGTTAACTGTTGTGGTCCATTACATTTTTAACCTGAGCCTCAGTCTGAAAAAAGTCTTTACACTCTGGAAGACCTCTTGTGTGGTTCCAATCTCTAAAACACCTCATCCCAAGGAGCCGAACCATCTGTTGTCCTGACCTCCCACCTCATGAAGACCATGGACCGGATAATCCTCAGCCACCTACGCGTGCAGACTGTGTCAGCAATGGACCCCTTGCAGTTTTCTTACTGTCAAGGCAACAAGGCTGCATCGGGCCCTCACCCACCTGGAGACCGCGGGAAGTGCGATGAGAGTCATCTTCAATGACTTCTCCAGTTCTTTCAACGCCATTTAACCAGCACCACTGCTGGGAAAACTGGAAGAGGCGGGAGTGGACAGTCACCTGGCTGCATGGATCATTAACTACCTCATCGACAGGCCGCAGTACGTGAGACGGCATGACAGTTCTTCCGATGTGGTAGTTTGCGGCACAGGGGCTCCCCAGGGGACAGTGCTCTCACCTTATCTGTTCACGCACTATACCTCAGACTTCAGGCATGACTCCAACCACTGCCATCTGCAGAAGTTCTCAGACGACTCCGCAGTGATAGGATGTGTGTCTGAGGGGAGCGAGCAAGAATCCTGAGAAGTCATCTCAGGTTTTGTCGACTGGTGTGCACGTTATGCACTTGGACACTTCAGCTTCACCACCCACACCGGTGAACATCCACGGATCAAATATAGTCATTTAAATACCGGGCCAGACTTAATGAACTGATAAGAGAGCTGACTCTGACCTAGACTGCCCACTAGACAGCATTGAGGAAATGGCTGATTTTTGGTCCTGCATAATTTGAGTGATTGCAGCATTTTTCATATGCAACATTTTACCAATGTACAAACCCCGTTTCCATATGAGTTGGGAAATTGTTTTAGATGTAAATATAAACGGAATAAAATGATTTGCAAATCATTTTCAACCCATATTCCGTTGAATATGCTACAAAGACAACATATTTGATGTTCAAACTTATAAACTTTTTTTTTTTTGCAAATCATTAACTTTAGAATTTGATGTCAGCAACATGTGACAAAGTAGTTGGGAAAGGTGGCAAAAAATACTGATAAAGTTGAGGAATGCTCATCAAACACTTATTTTGAACATCCCACGGGTGTGCAGGCTAATTGGGAACAGGTGGGTGCCATGATTGGGTATAAAAACAGCTTCCCAAAAAATGCTCAGTCTTTCACAAGAAAGGATAGGGCAAGATACACCCCTTTGTCCACAACTGCGTGAGCAAATAGTCAAACAGTTTAAGAACAATGTTTCTCAAAGTCAATTGCAAGAAATTTAGGGGATTTCAATATCTACGGTTCATTATGTCATTTAAAGGTTCCGAGAATCTGGAGAACTCACTCCTCGTAAGCGGCATGGCCGGAAACCAACATTGAATGACCGAGACTTTCGATCCCACTGTATCAAAAAACATCATCAATCTCTAAAGGATATCACCACTTGGGCTCAGGAACACTTCAGAAAACCACTGTCACTAAATACAGTTTGTAGCTACATCTGTAAGTACAAGTTAAAGCTCTACTCTGCAAAGCGAAAGCCATTTATCAACAACATTCAGAAACGCCAACGATTCTCTGGACCCGAGATCATCTAAGATGGACTGATGATAAGTGGAAAAGTGTTCTTTGGTCTGACGAGTCCCCATTTCAAATTGTTTTTGGAAATATTCGACATTGTGTCATCCAGACCAAAGGGGAAGCGAACCATCCAGACTGTTATCGACGGAAAGTTCAAAAGCCACCATCTGTGATGGTATGGGGTGCATTAGTGGCCAAGGCATGGGTAACTTACACATCTGTGAAGGCACCATTAATGCTGAAAGGTACATACAGGTTTTGGAACAACATAAGCTGCCATTTAAGCGCCGTCTTTTTCATGGACACCCGTGCTTATTTCAGCAAGACAATGTCAAGCCACATTCAGCACGTGTTACAACAGCGTGGCTTCGTAAAAAAAGAGAGCGGGTACTTTCCTGGCCCGCCTGCAGTCCAGACCTGTCTCCCATCGAAAATGTGTGGCGAACTACGAAGCGTAAAATACAACAGCGGAGACCCCGGACCGTTGAACGACTGAAGCTCTACATAAAACAAGAATGGGAAAGAATTCCACTTTCAAAGCTTCAACAATTAGTTTCCTCAGTTCCCAAACGTTTATTAAGTGTTGTTGAAAGAAAAGGTGATGTAACACAGGGGTGAACATGCCCTTTCCCAACTACTTTGGCACGTGTTGCAGTCATTAAATTCTCAGTTAATTATTATTTGCAAAAAAAAATACAGTTTATGAGTTTGAACATCAAATATCCTGTCTTTGTAGTGCATTCAATTGAATCTGGGTTGAAAAGGATTTGCAAATCATTGTATTCCGTTCATATTTACATCTAACACAATTTCCCAACTCATGGAAACGGGGTTTGTATGTGTTTGATGCTGTTTGTGTGTTTAAGTTTTGGATAATTTCTGTGTTTGCACCATGTTTGATAGCTGCTGAAGCTTTGTGTCATTTATCATAGAGAAGGAATCTTTGTTATTGCAAGCAAAATTCTTATTCCATTGTGAGGTCACAGGATCCAAAGTAAAACATGTTCTTGCATGTTTTTACAGTGCGTTAACGGCTGTCGAGGAACCTGCTTTGCTTTTGTTTGCTAAACAGCGTGAAGTTTAAACAAACAGTTTGGGTCTGGAATGTCCTGATGTTCAGGTGTATAATTTTTGCTATTATGGTTTAACAATAATCTGATCTCCAGGACTAGCAGCTACACAATACACAAAACATACACAACACCATGCTCATACTACACTTTTCTTTTTAGAACGGTGACATATCTAATTGCCTTTTTGTCCAAATAAATCTAGCACAATACACATAGAAATCAATCACTGCCAGGTAAACATATTTGGTTGATTTTAGAATATTTCACTAATGTCACATTACATGTCATAAAAAAATGAAGTTAGTACATCTCGGGTCTTGCTATGTATGAAAACTTTAATGTCCATCCATCCATCCATCCATCCATCCATCATCTTCCGCTTATCCGAGGTCGGGTCGCGGGGGCAACAGCCTAAGCAGGGAAACCCAGACTTCCCTCTCCCCAGCCACTTCGTCTAGCTCTTCCCGGGGGATCCCGAGGCGTTCCCAGGCCAGCCGGGAGACATAGTCTTCCCAACGTGTCCTGGGTCTTCCCCGTGGCCTCCTACCGGTTGGACGTGCCCTAAACACCTCCCTAGGGAGGCGTTCGGGCGGCATCCTGACCAGATGCCCGAACCACCTCATCTGGCTCCTCTCAATGTGAAGGAGCAGCGGCTTTACTTTGAGTCCCTCCCGGATGGCAGAGCTTCTCACCCTATATCTAAGGGAGAGCCCCGCCACACGGCGGAGGAAACTCATTTCGGCCGCTTGTACCCGTGATATTATCCTTTCGGTCATGACCCAAAGCTCATGACCATAGGTGAGGATGGGAACGTAGATCGACCGGTAAATTGAGAGCTTTGCCTTCCGGCTCAGCTCCTTCTTCACCACAACGGATCGGTACAACGTCCGCATTACTGAAGACGCCGCACCGATCCGCCTGTCGATCTCACGATCCATTCTTCCCTCACTCGTGAACAAGACTCCTAGGTACTTGAACTCCTCCACTTGGGGCAGGATCTCCTCCCCAACCCGGAGATGGCACTCCAGCCTTTTCCGGGCGAGAACCATGGACTCGGACTTGGAGGTGCTGATTCTCATTCCGGTCGCTTCACACTCGGCTGCGAACCGATCCAGCGAGAGCTGAAGATCCCGGTCAGATGAAGCCATCAGGACCACATCATCTGCAAAAAGCAGAGACCTAATCCTGCGGTTACCAAACCGGAACCCCTCAACGCCTTGACTGCGCCTAGAAATTCTGTCCATAAAAGTTATGAACAGAATCGGTGACAAAGGACAGCCTTGGCGGAGTCCAACCCTCACTGGAAATGTGTTCGACTTACTGCCGGCAATGCGAACCAGGCTCTGGCACTGATCGTACAGGGAACGGACCGCCACAATAAGACAGTCCGATACCCCATACTCTCTGAGCACTCCCCACAGGACTTCCCGAGGGACACGGTCGAATGCCTTCTCCAAGTCCACAAAGCACATGTAGACTGGTTGGGCAAACTCCCATGCACGCTCAAGAACCCTGCCGAGAGTATAGAGCTGGTCCACAGTTCCACGACCAGGACGAAAACCACACTGTTCCTCCTGAATCCGAGGTTCGACTATCCGACGTAGCCTCCTCTCCAGTACACCTGAATAAACCTTACCGGGAAGGCTGAGGAGTGTGATCCCACGATAGTTGGAACACACCCTCCGGTCCCCCTTCTTAAAGAGAGGAACCACCACCCCGGTCTGCCAATCCAGAGGTACTTTAATGTCGTTGATGCACATTTTACATCATAGTACATACATTATTAATATATATATATATATATATATATATATATGTATATGTATCTACATAATATATATATGTATGTATATGTATTTACATAATTATATATATATAATTATGTAAATACATATACATACACATATATATATATATATATATATATATATATATATATATATATATATATATACATATATATATATATATATATATATATATATATATATATATATATACACACATATATAGTCACGATCAAATGTTTACACACACTTGTAAAGAACATAATGTCATGGCTGTTTTGGGTTTCCAATACTTTCTACAACTCTTATTTTTTTTTTTGTGATAGAGTGATTGGAGCACATACTTGTTGGTCACAAAAAATATTCATGAAGTTTGGTTCTTTTATGAATGTATTATGTGTCTACTGAAAATGTGACCAAATCTGCTGGGTCAATAGTATACATACAGCAATGTTAATATTTGGTTACATGTCTCTTGGGAACGTTCACTGCAATAAGGCACTTTTGGTTGCCATCCACAAGCTTCTGGTTGAATTTTTGACCATTCCTCTTGACAAATTTAGTGCAGTTCAGCTAAATGTGTTGGGTTTTCTGACATGGACTTGTTTCTTCAGCATTGTCCACACGTTTAAGTCAGGACTCTGGGTAGGCCATTCTAAAACCTTAATTCTTGCCTGCTTTAGCCATTCCTTTACCACTTTTGACTTGTGTTTGGGGTCATTGTCCTGTTGGAACACCCAACTGCGCCCAAGACCCAATCTCCATGCTGATGATTTTAGGTTGTTCTGAAGAATTTGGAGGTAATCCTCCTTTTTCATTGTCGCCTTTAAAGCACCAGTTCCATTGGCAGCAAAACAGGCCCAGAGCATAATACTACCAACATGCTTGACGGTTAGGTATGGTGTTCCTGGGATTAAATGCCTTACCTTTTCCCCTCTAAACATATTGCTGGGTACTGTGGCCAAACAGATCACTTTTTGCCATGACATTATGTTCTTTACAGGTGTATGCAAACTTTTGATCGCAACTGGATATATATCATATACTGTATACATCCTTAAGATTTGGGTCATTTGGAGGATGATGGATGTTTATTGAGACTTGCAGTATTGAACATATTGACTTTTTAAGAAATGTTTCAGTGTGTCAAAGAGCACTGATGTTGGCTCCATCTCACAATTGTTCCATACCAACTCACCCAATCATACCTTTTATTATCCTTCTTTTGTCCACTAAGACACAAGAAAAATGATCTTCCTACAAACTCTTGCCACTGAGTTGTAACCATACATTGTAAATTAAATATCTTTGTAAATTTTACAGTTAAAAAAATAAACTAATAAAATTTAAAAAAACTAATATATGGTGAAGTTTACACTGAATAACTGAAAAAAAAATAAAACATTTTATGTGAAAATAACAATACATTTTAGAAAAGGTACAAATGTTATTTTGTACGAGAAATGTTGCCAACTGAGCCGCCATTTTGTTTTGTTTTTACCATAAATTCAACAGATTTTTTTTATTTTTCAGTGTAAATGTTTTTTTGCAAGGAATAAGGCAGAGGAAGAAAGAAGAATGAAGATCAAGGAAAAGGACAGAAAAATAAGAAAACAGAGTCAAGAAGAAAGAATAAGAATGAAGAAGAAGGATGAAAAATAAATAAGAAGGAAGAAATACGAAGTAGGAAGAAAAAGGGAGAATAGCAAAGAAGAATGAATAAAAAGTAAGAAGAATGAAAAAGAAGGATGAAGCAAGCGGAATAAAAAACAATCAAGAAGAAAAAAGAAGAATGAAGACAAACAAAGGAGAAGGATGATAGAGAATGGAGAATTAAGAAGAATGAATAAATAGGAAAAAGGAGGAAGAAGAGGGGAAAAGAAGGATGAAGAATGAAATTGAAGGAAGAAGAATAATGGATAAGGAAGGAGAATGAAGTAGAGGGATGTAGAACGAAGATGAAGGAAACAGAATCAAAAAGAAGGAATAAGAATGAGGAAGATTGAAAGGGAAGGATGAAAAACAAAAAACAAGGAAGTAAGAAGAAGGATGATGGAGAACGAAAAACCAAGAAGAATGAAGAAGTAGGAAGAAGAAGGAAGAAGAGAAAAAAATAAATGAAGAACTAGTAAGAAGAAGGAAAAAGAAGGATGAATAAAGAAGTAGGAATAAGAATAAAAATGAATCAAGAAGAAAGAAGAAGAATGAAAAATAATAAAGGAGAAGGATGAAGAAGTACGATGGACGAAGGAGAATGAAGAATCAAGAAGAGTCAAGAAGAGGAATTAAATGGAAAAAAGAAGGAAGAAACAGAAGAAAAAGGACGGAGGATGAAATAGAAGGATAAGAATAAAGAAAAAAGAGGAATGAAGATGAAGGATGTAGAAGGAAGAACATTTAGAAGAACAAAGAAGAAGAAAATGACCTGAGTGGTCCACAGCTGCATCAGTACTGCTTTGGTCTGCATCTCAGCATTGACGCCCTCCTTCTGCAGGAAGTGCTGGTACTTGTCCTGCCAGGATTTTTGCTCGTCCCGCCCTCCGTTCTCCGTCCGAGACAGAAGCTCCCACAGCCGTCGCCGTGACGACAAGATCGTCTCGCTCTCATCTGTTGCACAGTCGGCATTAATCCGCAGTCAAAGTCAATCTGACTTTTGGAGAAGCGACTTACTTCCTTCCAGCGAGCGACGAGCCATTTTGGAGAGAAGATGGTCAAACTTGCGGAACTCTTGGTAGACTTCATTGACGTTCTTTTTGTTCTCAAACAGTGAGAGGTATCCAGCTCTGCACAGCAACACCAGCAGTCAGCATCTACAGTAGGTCATCTCATCTCATCTCATCTCATCTCATGTCATGTCATCTCTTGTCATCTCATGTCATCTCATCAAATCGTATCTCATCTCATAATCAGCTCATCTCATAATCAGCTCATTTCCTCTCATTCTATCTCATAATTATCTCATCTCATACTCATCACATCTTCTAAAATCTCATCTCATCAAATCTTATCTCATCTCATCCCATGTCATCTCATCAAATCGTATCTCATCTCATAATCATAACATATCATCTCATCTCATAATCATCTCATCTCATAATTATCTCATCTCATAATCATCACATTTTATCAAATCTCATTTTATCAAATCTTATCTCACCCAATGTCATGTCATCAAATCTTATCTCATCTCATCTCATTTAATCTCATAATCATTTCATCTCATAATATCGAATCTCATCTGATCAAAGCAAAACAAATCAAATCTCATCAAATTAATTGAAATTAAATCTCATCTCCTCTAATCTTGTCGCATCAATTCTCATGTCATTTAATGCCATCTCATCTCATAATCATCGCATTGTATGTAATCTCCTCTCATTCCATCTCATAATCATCTCATCTCATAAAATCGAATCTCATCTGATCAAAACAAAACAAATCAAATCTCATCTCATAAAATTAATTCAAATAAAATCTCAACTCATCAAATCTCATCTCATCTAATCTTGTCTCATCAAATCTAATTTCATCTCATTGTATTTAATTCCACCTCATTTTATAATCGTCTCAAATGTTAACCATCTCCTCTCATTCAATCTCATAACCACCTCATGTTATAAAATCTTATCTAATTCATCAAATTGAATCTCATCTAATTGAATCTCGTCTCATCTCATTCAATCTCATCAGATTAAATCTAACCTAATCCAGGACTTTTTTATTCAGGGCCACATAGTGAAAAACTGAAGATTGCAAAGACTTCTTTGAAGTTGAAAAAATATGTTTAAGGATTGGTTTGTTTACGAAGCTTGATGTGGTTTCTGTTACTTTAGGAGAGTTCATTGACAGTCACTAGTGATTTAGGGCTATATACGTAAACATTGATTGATTGATTGATAATTGAGTCAATTTAATTATAGTACTCGGTAAAAGGTTTATTTTTAAGTCCAAAAAGGGATATTCACTTAGTATTACTTTTTATTTAAAAACATTTATTCAGCATTTGTTAACATTAGAAAGTTATATGGTTGAAACCGATAATATCGCCCAAAAAAATACAAATACATGGGTAGTCCTCAAATGCTTATTTTGAAAATGTAATTTTGTTTATACAAACTAGATTGCATGCAATCTGTTTGTTATGATCTGCTGCCCGGATCATATTTTGATTTAGATTTTTGAGTCTTTTTGTGTTTTCCGTTTGTTTTGGACTCATTCGGTTCCAGTTTGGGCGCCTCACAGTTTGTTTCCATGGTTGCTCATTGTTTTCACCTGCCGCTTGCTCCTGACACGCACCTGTGTTGTGATTACTGTCATTATTTAGCCTGCCTTCTCCCGTCAGTCTGCCTTTCTTCCTAATTTGCCATACGCAACAAGTGACGACGTTTGTTCTCGGTTCTGTTTATCCTAGCTTCCATGCTAAGCCCCTTTTGTATTTTCTAGCTCCCATGCTAGCTCTTTTGGTTTTGTCTAAGTCTGTTTTATTCGAAAATAAATCATTTACTACCCGCACGCTGTGTCCAAAGCCCGTCTGCATCATTGGGAGAATGAAACCCTCATCACCATGCGACCAACTCGTCACACTGTTGTTGTGTTCCCTAATTTGAGTGTACATACATGAAGATGTGTGTTGCTGAGCCGGACCTGGACATAATCTGGACTGGACCTGGTTTTAAGAACCCTTTAAACAATCTAATTTAAGTGATAACCTGGTCTCGTGAAGACTATGTCCTTTATTAAAAAAAAAAAAAAAAAATTTGGGATCAAAAAATCAACTAAAATAAAATAAAAACAATTACATAGAAACTTGTAATTAATGAAAATGAGTAAAATGAACTGTTAAAGGTTATTACTATTAGTGGACCAGAAACACACACAATCATATCCGTGCTTCAGAGACTATCCCTTACAGACTGTATTGTTATATATTGTAGGAACCACAGTATTAATGACAGAAGGAAACAACCCTTTTGTGTGCATAAGTGTGAATGAGTCAGAATGGGCGTGGAGGGAGGATCTTTGGGTTGGTGCACTAACGGTAAGTGTATCTTGGATTTATTATCCATCCATCCATTTTCTACCGCTTATTCCCTTTGGGGCGCGGGGGACGCTGGTGCCTATCTCAGCTACAATCGGGCGGAAGGCGGAGTACTCCGTGAGCACGTCGCCACCTCATCGCAGTTGGGTTTATTATGTTGACTTAATAATAAAAAGATATGTTGTTCACTTAGTTAAAAGCACTAAAATGTAAATCAATCCATGTCTTAGCTTTGTGTTATAATCACAGTAATATCAAAATACATCCATCCATTTACTACCGCTTGTCACATTTGGGTTCACAGGGGGTGCTGGAGCCTATCCCAGCTGCACTCGGACGAAAGTCGGGGTACACCCTGGACAAGTCGCCACCTCATCACAAGGCCAACACAGATAGACAGACAACATTCCCACTCTCGGGCCAATTTAATGTTGCCATTCAACCTATATAAATACATACTAATAATTATAATTTTTTTAGAATATACAGGGACAATAAAACAAAAACAGTTGGCTAAATCGGGATTTAAAGTGTTATATCTAAAAGCTGTGAAAATACTTTCTTCCCTCTTTGTTAATGGTGAGTAAAAAGTGTATTTTTTTCAAGTTTGATGTGCAGCGGTTCATTTCTTTTGACACATTACACTGATAATTATGAATGTTGAAATTAGATTTGGTTCTTAGTTTGTAAATGTGAGTGGGAATGTTGTCTGTCTATCTGTGTTGGCCCTGTGATGAGGTGGCGACTTGTCCCGGGTGTACCCCGACTTTCGTCCAATTGTAAATGAGATAGGCACAAGCGCCCCCCGCGACCCGAAAGGGAATAAGCGGTAGAAAAATGGATGGATAAATGGATGGAAATTAGATTTGAACATAGACTTAGACAATCTTTAATGCTCCTCAAGGGAAATTATTCCACGCAGTACTCAGTTACAAAGGATGGAAAGTGTCAAGATGGAAAGGATAATGCAGGTATAAAGTAGACTAAAAATGTACCATTGTAGCAATATAAAATATAACATATATGTATTATGTACATATTTCTTCTACAGTATATGATATATACTGATATTAGGGGTGTGGGGAAAAATCGATTCGAATACAAATCGAATCGAATATGTTGTGCGATTCAGAATCGATTCTCATTTTTAAAAAATCTATTTTTATTTTTTATTTTTTATCAATCCAACAAACCACTACAGAGTAATACCATAACAATGCAATCCAATTCCAAAACCAAACCTGACACAGCAACACTCAGAACTGCAATAAACAGAGCAATTGAGAAGACACAAACACGACACAGAACAAACCAAAAGTAGTGAAACAAAAATGAATGTTATCAACAACAGTATCAATATTAGTTATAATTTCAGCATAGCAGTAAATAAAAAAACCCTCATTGACATTATCATTAGACATTTATACAAATAAAAAAAAGAACAATAGTGTCACAGTGGCTTACACTTGCATCGCATCTCATAAACTTGACAACACACTGTGTCCAATGTTTTCACAAAGATAAAATAACTCATATTTTTGGTTCGTTTAATAGTTAAAACAAATGTACATTATTGCAATCAGTTGATAAAACATTGTCCTTTACAATTATAAAAGCTTTTTTTTTTTTTTAAATCTACTACTCTGCTTGCATGTCAGCAGACTGGGGTAGATCCTGCTGAAATCCTATGTATTGAATGAATACAGAATCGTTTTGAATCGGAAAAATATCATTTTCGAATCTAGAATCGAATCGAATCGAATCGAAAAAATCGACCCCAAGAATCAATATTGAATCGAATCGTGGGACACCCAAAGATTCGCAGCCCTAACTGATATATTATATTATATAATGTATTGTGGCTACAAATGTTTTATGATGGGGCTGGTTTGACTTTGGAGCAAATTACTTCTCTTTGTATGCTTCTCTTCACTAAAACATGTATTCTGACGTGTTTACGTTTGCATGTGCTGGTCACCTGAACAGGAGGCTGTAGCAAAAGCTGAAGAGTCCATCTTGCCTCCACTCTGATTGGTTGCACTGATGATGCAAGATCAGCTCCTGCAGGTGAGCACTCAGAGAGGCATCCAATTGGTCCAGGTGGACACCTTGAAAGTGTCTTGAAGGAACACACCCGTGTGAATAATTATGTTTTCAGAAGATAAATCCTGCCTTACTGTTTCATGAAGGTCTTCTCAGCTGATGCCTCCATGTTGGGTAGACAAACGCCAAACACCTTTTCCATCAGCTGCTGTCTCTGGCGGCTCAGTTTCAGGTGAACGTTGTCCTTCATCACCTCGTCGAAAGAGTTTGGATCCAACAGGACTGTCACGTAATGACCGGCAACACACACCTAACACGCACACACACATCAGTCTCAGGCTTGTGCTTGTTGTTCTTCCAGTAGAAGAGTTTAGCAATTACTACTAACTAATCACTAAATAATAACTCATCTAATAACTAATAACTGATAATTAATAACAAATCACTGATAACCGATAACTAACCAATCTCCCAACGGCGTGGCCCGGCTGGGAGAGTGGCCGTGCCAGCAACCTAAGGGTTCCTGGTTCGACCCCCAGCTTCTACCAATCTAGTCACGTCCGTTGTGTACTTGAGCAGGAAAACAACCTCCTGGTACCCCAGCACCTTCAAAAACCTTCAAATCTGGACTCCAAACATCCCAAAACAAGCTAGTCGGGTTACTTCTACACCTCCACCCCAGATCACACCTCACTCCTACGCACTTCTCCAAAGTGGACTGGCTCAGGGTGGAGGACAGGTGTAAAAGAAAGTCCATCTCTCTATCCTCCTTCAAAACCGCACTAAAAGAACACCTCCAGGCAACTTCAACCCTAAACTAACACTTGCCCCCCTCCACATCCCACATCCCCAGATTGTAAATAATCAAATGTACGTACTTGTTATTATGCTTTCTTATCTCTGTACGTCCACTACTTGCTGTACATATCCTACAAAGTCAGACCTACACTGTTCCAATGTTAATTTCTCAGATGATGCAATTGTTGATGACTGAAGTGCTGATATCAACCAAACCAAACCTAAATGTAAATACTCTGATCATTTACTAGTGTGATGACTGTATTATGCTGATAGTATTTATTTGTACCATGAATTGATTTACGTTGAAAAACTTTTTGGGGTGTTACCATTTAGTGGTCAATTGTACGGAAAATGTACTGTACTGTGCAATCTACTGATAAAAGTTTCAATCAATCAATCAATCAATCAATCAATCAATCAATCAAGACACTTCACCCTTGCTCCTGATGGGTCGTGGTTAGCGCCTTGCGTGGTAGCTCCCGCCATCAGTGTGTGAATGTGTGTGTGAATGGGTGAATGTGGAAATAGTGTCAAAGCGCTTTGAGTACCTTAAAGGTAGAAAAGTGCTATAAAAGTATAATCCATTTAATAAAAAACCTAAAAAATACTCACTAATATCCAAACAATAATAACTTATCCCAATAACTACTAATGAATAACTAATACCGACATACTAATGCCAAATAACTCGTCATTAATCACTTATCCCTACTACATAATCACAACTAACAACTAATAAACAATACCTAAAACTAATACCAAATCACTAGTCACTAATAATAACTAATCACAATTAACTAAGCACTAATCAATTAACCCTACTACGTCATCATCACTAACAAATAATAAGTAACACATACTCACTAACAACTAATCACTATTAAATAATGCCTAAAACTAATACTACATCACTAGTCACTAAAAATAACTAATCGCAAAAACCTAACCACAATAACTAATACCAAAAATGTAATAACTATTAACTAATCACAATGACTCACAACTAACATCAAATAACTAATGCCAACTACCAAATAACTAATCACTAATAACCAAACACTTTATTGATGAACTTCAGTAAAGTATTGTTTACTATTTTAATTTGATTTGTGCATGTTTATACGTCATATTCCACATTAGTGACGAAATTGTTTTGAAATATTTGTTTGATATAGAGCTTAATTTGTGTCAGGCAAAACATCAATGTTGAGCAAAATAATACTGTTATTATTTATTAAGGTAAATGGCTAAAAATCGAAATAATATCATATACAATACTATGTATTACATTAATATGGGTAGTTTTTTTATATATTTCCACAATTTCTCATAACTTCCTGTCACTTACGACATGTAAACATGCACATGTAATGTTATTGTACTGTAAACACTTACTGTGAACACATCGCCATGTTTGTCTTTCATTTCAGAGAGAAACTTTGCTGTGTCTCTCCTGAAGGCCAACGCGTGTCCCAACCATGGAAGAAATCCTTTGTCCAAAGGTGGCTCATTTTTCCTTCTGTGTGATGCAAAGAATAAAAATAACCAGATTAAGGAATGTATGTACAAATTGCATGTTAATGCTACAATGCTGAAGCTGAACTGAAATGCTGATGGAATGTAGAATTTTTGCAATAATAGTTTGAATGTTAAAACGTTTCAAAATGTTGTAAAGCTGACACTGACGAAAATGCTATTTCAGTTCAGTTCAGTTCAGTTCAGTTTATTTTCAGTCTAACAAAAACATATTCAAACATGGATCACGATTCAAAAATGAATAACATGACTGAAACACAATGTACAATGAATGTGGAATTGGTTTGAGTATTGAAATGGTTTGAATGTTGAAATGGTTTGAATGTAGAACTGGTTTAAATGATGAAGAGCTGACGGAATTGGGGGTTAAATCACCAAAATGATTCCCGAGCGCGGCCACCACTGCTGCTCACTGCTCCCCTCATCTCCCAGGGGGTGGAACAAGGGGATGGGTCAAATGCAGAGGGTAATTTCACCACACCTGGTGTGTGTGTGTGTGTGTGTGTGTGTGTGTGTGTGTGTGTGTGTGTGTGTGTGTGTGTGTGTGTGTGTGTGTGTGTGTGTCACTATCTGTGGTACTTTAACTTTTAACTTCAAACCGAAATGGTAGTGGAATATGGAAATGGTTTGAAAGCTGAAATAGTTTAAAGGTTAAAATGGTTTTAGAGGCGGGATCTTTCTGTGTGGAGTTTGCATGTTCTCCCCGTGACTGCGTGGGTTCCCTCCGGGTACTCTGGCTTCATCCCACCTCCAAAGACATGCACCTGGGGATAAGTTGATTGGCAACACTAAATTGGCCCTAGTGTGTGAATGTGAGTGTGAAAGTTGTCTGTCTATCTGTTTTGGCCCTGCGATGAGGTGGCGACTTGTCCAGGGTGTACACCGAATACCGCCTGAATGCAGCTGAGACAAGCTCCAGCACCGCCCGCGAGCCCAAAAGGAACAAGCGGTAGAAAATTAATGGAATGGATGGAGTATAGGCTGTCTTGAAAAGTTGTATGAATCTTGAAATGCTAACAGTAAAGTCCAAAAAGTTTACAAAGTAACATAATCTATATATTTTTTTCTCTAAATATACACTATTAGCTAATATGCTGGCATAAAAAGTTACCATGCTAACAGGGGAACAGATAGCACATTTTTAACATGGCTTGAAGCAACAAATTCAGTGATTATTAGGTTAAAATGTACAAAGTTAGCTAAAATTTTAGCATGCTAACATTTTTTACTAATGATAGCAGTGGAACAGCTAACATGTATCGAAAACCATGTTCATTAGGTTGAAAAGTACCAATTTAGCTAAAATTCTAGTATAAAAAGTTAGCATGCTAACCTTACAATGGTAACAGAGGAAGAGCTAGCATAGTTCAAAGATAGCGCCAAGTAACGAAATCCACGAATATTTAGTTTGAAACGTACAAAATTGGCTAAAATACTTGCGTAAAACGGCAGCACGCAAACAATAGCACTCGGAAACTAACAGGTGAAGGGCTAGCAAACTCTTGGGTCTGCCAATTGAGGAACTTTAAAAAATGTTCCATTCTTTTCAATGGGAATGTGTGTTTTTTTTGGGGGGGGGATGTGATAAGTAGCATGAATGTCCCGAATGAGCTGAATTGGTTGGTGTTGGAATCGTTTGAATCGGTTAAGAAATGTAGGCATCGTAGAACCATCAATGCTAACATTACTGTTCACAGTTATGCTCAGAGTTTGCTCAAACTTTACCAGAAACTAAATTAAGTGACGTTTATTTGTAAAATACCAATTTTCAGAGAAATCTGTTTATATTGTGGTTTTAATTCACTGTTAGTCAGCATTTCACACCATTTTCAGCCAATAAATTGACCTAGCGCTCACATGATATTGCACTTCATCCCTATTTTTTTTAGCTCATAGCGTCAATAACACATTTCTAGAGGGGTTAAAATACTAACTTGTAATTTTTTATGAGTGGTTTTTATATAAAATAACAGCTAAACAATCATTTTAATGATACTTTAGCATGCGACAACATAAATAGCATGCTGCAGATTTGAGCTTGCGTAATGTTAAGGCTAAAGCATCAATGCTAACATTACTGTTCACAGTTATGTTCAGAGTTTGCTCAAACTTTACCAGACACTAAATTAAATTATGTTTATTTGTAAAATACCAATTTTCAGAGACATCTGTTCATATTGTGGTTTTAATTCATTGTTAGTTAGCCTTTCACACCATTTTCAGCCATTAAATTGAGTTAGCGCTCACTTGATATTGCCCTTTATCTCAATTTTTTAGCTCATAGCTTCAATAACACATTTCTACGGGGTTACAATTATAACTTATGATTGTTTATGATTTGTTTTTAAATAAAATAACAGCTATACAATCATTTTAATGATACTTTAGCATGTGACAAGATAAATAACATGCTGCACATTTGAGCTTGCGTAATGTTTAAGCTAAGCTAGCATCAATGCAAACATTACTGTTCACAGTTATGTTCAGAGTTTGCTTAAACTTTACCAGACACTAAATTAAATTATGTTTATTTGTTAAATACCAATTTTCAGAGAAATCTGTTTATATTGTGGTTTTAATTCAATGTTAGTTAGCCTTCCACACCATTTTCAGCCATTAAATGAAGTTTGCGCTCCCATGATATTGCACTTTATCTCTATTTTTTTTTTTAACTCATAGCTTCAATAACACATTTCTAGAGGGTTGAAATAATAACTTGTGATTATTTATGAGATGTTTTTAAAGAAAATAACAGCTATACAATCATTTTAATGATACTTTAGCATGTGACAAGATAAATAACATCCTGCCAATTTGAGCTTGCGCAATGTTAAAGTTAAGCTAGCATCAATGCTAACATTACTTTTCACACTTATGTTCAGAGTTTGCTCAAACTTTACCAGACACTAAATTAAATTATGTTTATTTGTAAAATACCAATTTTCAGAGAAATCTGTTCATATTGTGGTTTTAATTCAATGTTAGTTAGCCTTTCACACCATTTCAGCCATTAAATTGAGTTTGCGCTCACTTGGTATTGCACTTTATCTCTATTTTTTAGCTCACAGCTTCAATAACACATTTCTACGGGGTTACAATAATAACTTGTGATTGTTTATTATTTGTTTTTAAATAAAAAAACAGCTGTACAATCATTTCAAAGATACTTTAGCATGTGACAAGATAAATAACATCCTGCCAATTTGAGCTTGCGCAATGTTAAAGCTAAGCTAGCATCAATGCTAACATTACTTTTCACACTTATGTTCAGAGTTTGCTCAAACTTTACCAGACACTAAATTAAATTGTTTATTTGTAAAATACCAATTTTCAGAGAAATATGTTTATATTGTGGTTTTAATTTACTGTTAGTTAGCCTTTCACACCATTTTCAGCCTTTAAATTTAGTTGGCGCTCACATGATATTGCACTTTATCTCTATTTTTTTTTTAACTCACAGCTTCAATAACACATTTCTAGAGGGTTAAAATAATAACTTGCGATTGTTTATGAGATGTTTTTAAATAAAATAACAGCTATACAATCATTTTAATGATACTTTAGCATGTGACAAGATAAAACACATCCTGCACATTTGAGCTTGCGTAATGTTAAAGCTAAGCTAGCATCAATGCTAACATTACTTTTCACAGTTATGTTCTGAGTTTGCTCTAACTTTACCAGACACTAAATTAAATTATGTTTATTAGTAAAATACCAACTTTCAGATAAATCTATGTTTTTATTGCAGAAGTATTTCAGCATATCTCATCATTCTCAGTCACTAAATAGAGTTAGCACTGGAACTTGTATGTTCATCGGTCTTTATCGGCTTATAGATCCAAAAATGATATTGCTAGAAGTTTATAAACGATAAGTTATGACTGACCTTGTGCGACGACAGTAGAGGAAGACCAGCAGGAGCAGAAATATGAGCAGTGAAAATAGCATCCATGGCATGTCTGACACTTTCTGATGGCTTAGTCCTCCATTAAACATCTAACTGACTTTTATGCCTTTCGTTGGAGGCGTGGAAAGGTGCGGCCTGCTGATACCAACATGTTGTTACACAACTGTAACGCACTTCCTGAGCAAATGCTTCCAAAGAACAACGACAGTAGATGACATCTTGCTTTCAGCGGTTGCATTTCACAGCAGTGACATCATCCAGGTGAGCGCACCTGAGGGTTGCTGTTCAGACACGCAGGTTTCTTGCCGTCAAACACTTATTTTTAGGCATCAACATGACTAAAGACATGAACGTATGAATACTTCATGACACACCAAAGAAGCATGAAATAGTATCCTAGCGACGTTTTAGTTTATTTCCATTTGTTGTGACTGTATGAGAAGCCACAGATTTATAGAAGCTTCTTTCACAGGCCAACAGTGCAGAGATGGGTGCCGTGCGTGCACTCCGCCAGCAGAGGGCAGCAACGGACTTTCAAAATAAAGGCCTGAGACTAGCCAACGTTTTGTATTGTATTATTGATTCACTTAACACGTTTGGCATTGAGTCACAAAGGCCATGCCACGTTAAAAAAAATATTCTAAATGATTGATTGAATGCTACAAAATTGAAAAGAGCAGCACGGTGGAAGAGGGGTTAGTGCGTCTGCCTCACAAAACAAAGGTCCTGAGTCGTCATGCATGGGTTCAATCCCGGGCTCGGGATCTTTCTGTGTGGAGTTTGCATGTTCTCCCCGTGTCTGCGTGGGTTCCCTCTGGGTGCTCTGGCTTCCTCCCACTTCCAAAGACATGCACCTGGGGATAGATTGATTGGCAACACTAAATTGGCCCCAGTGTGTGAATGTGAGTGTGAATGTTGTCTGTCTATCCGTGTTGGCCCTGCGATGAAGTGGCGACTTGTCCAGGGTGTACCAAGCCTTCCGCCCGATTGTAGCTGAGATAGGCATCAGCGCCCCCCGCGTCCCGAAAGGGAATATGTGGTAGAAAATGGATGGATGGATAATTGAGTGATACAAATTTGAAAAGAGAAGCTCAATTTTAGTCCAAGATTGTATCTCAGTGTTGAGCCAATGCACATTTTTTGCGTTGAAATCAGCAGAAATCATTAAAAACGAAATTCAGTTGACAGTAAAAAGTTGTTGTCGCAATGGTTGGATATGACTTCAAACCAGGGGTGTCAAACTCATTTAATCCCAGAGGGCCATAAAGAGGAAAATATACTCCCAAGTGGGCCGGACTGGTAAAATCACGGCATGATAACTTAAAAATAAAGACAACTTCAGATTGTTTTCTTTGTTTAAGAAAAATACAACAAACACAATCTGAAAACATACAAATCATAATGTGTTTTTTTTTTTTACACTTACATGTTGCTGTTCATAGAAGTCTATCTTCATTTGTCGTGATTTATCATTTCTGAAAAAATGATGTGATAATGTTCATCGGTCAAATAGGTGTGAGTCTGGAAAGAGTTTTAAAATGCTCTTATTGGTGTAAAATTTCAATCTATCAGAAGATGCAAAAAATAGTCATATCAAAATCCAATTACAGGATGTTGTTAGTGTAATTTCCTCCTTTTTCTTAACTGGTGTAGTAGCGTCATGTGGTTTATTTCTGTACACATGTAGCATCATTTACAACAAAACTTGTGAATTTGGACTCATTTCATTGATCACACATGAGGTTTGAAGGGGATACATGTAATTTCAGCATGTTTATGTGCCCCCAGGTAATGTGTCCCCAGTCCTCTGTCTTAACCGGACGCATAGCTCCGCCCCCTCTGAAGTCATGCGCACTCCTGCGGCAGGGAACACGAAGAATTGCTATTGCGACATTCAGTGGACATATTTAAAAGAGTGGTTTCTTTCAATCAAAAATTTTAGTTAGTTTTAATACTTGGCAAAATCATCTCGCGGGCCGGATAAAACCGGTTTGCGGGCCTGATCTGGCCCACGGGCCGTATGTTTGACACCCCTGCTTTAAGCCATAACCAATCATGGATCAATATAGCTCTTGTCTCAAAGTAGGTGTACCGTCACGACCTGTCACATCACGTCGTGACTTATTTGGAGTTTTTTGCTGTTTTTCTGTGTGTAGTGTTTTAGTTCTTGTCTTGCGCTCTTATTTTGGTGACTTTTTCTCTTTTTTTTTTTTTTTTCCTGAAGCAGTTTCGTGTCTTCCTTTGAGCAATTTTTCCCGCATCTACTTTTTAAGCAATCAAAGATATTTCAGTTGTATTCATCCTTCTTTATGGGGACATTGTTGATTGTCATGTCATGTACGGATATACTTTATGCCGTCTTTGCTCCACAGTAAGTCTTTGCTGTCGTCCAGCATTTTGTTTTTGTTTACTTTAAGTTTTAGTTTCGTTCTGCATAGCCTTCCCTAAGCTTTAATCCCTTTTCGTAGGGGCACTCACCTTTTGATTATTTTTGGTTTAAGGATTAAATACCTTTTTACCTGCACACTGCTTCATGCAGTTTCTGACAAATCAATTAGCCGCCGGCTGCCACCTACTGATATGGAAGAGTATTACAGGGTTACTCTGTCGAGTGCAGGACAGCACTGACACTCAACAACAACACATAATTTGCACATTATAATTACTGGTTTGCAAAAAAATATATTTTTACCCCAAGTAGGTAAAACTACATAATCTCCCTCAGCACACCAGACTGTATCTCACGACACACTAGTGCGCTGCGGCACAGTGGTTGAAAAACACTTTGCTGTCTGACAAGAGTGTGTTGCTGTTTTTTAGGACTTCTTGCAAAAACGCCAATCATTCATATATCCATTTCCCACTGCTTGTCCCTCTCGGGTTCAGAGGACTGGGGTGTTGGAACCCATTCAAGCCCTGGACAAGTCGCCACCTGATGAAGCAGAAAGATTTCATACTAACTGAGAAGTTTACATACAGTAACAAGGAAAACACGCCTGGAGTTATAATTGGCTCAATCAATCAATCAATCAATCAATCAATCAATCAATCAATCAATCAATCAGTCAATCCAAAATAAATTTACATAGCACTTAATCACAAATGTCTCAAAGGGCTGCACAAGCCACAACGACATCCGCGGCTCAGATCCCACATCAGGGCAAGAAAAACTCAACCCAATGGGATACAATGAGAAACTTTGGAGGGGACCCCAGTAGCGCAGAGATGTCCCCATCCGTCGCCTCATCCGTGGTCACATGATAACTTCTCCACGCAGGAGAGAGTTGCAGAGCAGAAAAGAGACGGCAGATCAACTGGTCTAAAAGGGGGGTCTATTTAAAGGTTAGTGTATACAAATGAGTTTTAAGATGGGACTTAAATGCTTCTACTGAGGTAGCATCTCTAACTGTTACCGGGAGGGCATTCCAGAGTACTCTATAGCCCGCAGACTTTTTTTGGGCTCTGGGAATCACTAATAAGCCGAAGTTCTGAGAACGCAGATTTCTTGCCAGGACTATTGGTACAATACCATCAGCAAGATAGGATGGAGCTTGACCGTTTAGTATTTTATACGTAAGTAGTAAAACCTTAAAGTCGCATCTTAAGTGCAAACTATAATTCTCTCTCTCTCTCTCTCTCTCTCTTTTTACAAATATTGCTTTAAAAATTGCCGTTTTTCTTCCAAACAATCACACATCACACATGACCTGTGATTCATGAAAACACATGAAACTATTTAACAGATGTAGTAGAATGATGTTTCCAATAACTTGTTTTCGTTGCTCGTCAGAAGCAAACCACAGCAATAAACGGTAAATGAGAACTCATTTTTGTGATGGCCACAGTTTGACCTTGGAACATATTCTTTTCATGTCCTATGGCAGGGGTCAAATCACAGTTATGGCTGCCCTCAGAGGGCCACTTGCAACACTGAGTATTAATGAACATAAATGTACAGGATTCACTTCATTCAGTTAGAAAAAAAAATTGCATTTGATCAGTAAATATATTTTTACAGACTTTGTATAAAAATGTATAGACCCACAGCTCAGTTGCTGGAATTTTATTGTAAAAGTTGTTGTGTTTTTTTCTTTTACAGCACATTACTGTAAATGGAAAAATGGTACCGTTGTTTTTTTTCACGGTAAAATTAAAAGAGCCGACAATTTTTCATCATAAAATCAATGTTTATTGTTTTTGCAAATTCCATCCATCCATCCATCCATTTCCTACCGCTTGTCCCTTTTTGTGGTCACGGGGATCGCTGGCGCTTGTCTTGGCTGCATTCGGGTGGTAGGCGGGGAGAACATGCAAACTCTACACAGAAAGATCCCGAGCCCGGGATTGAACCCAGGACTGCTCAAGACTTTCGTATTGTGAGGCAGAAGCACTAACACCTCTCACACCGTGCTGCCCGTTTTCGCAAAGTATTATTGTAAATAGAAAAACGGTACAACTGTGTTTTTAAAAGTAAAATTAAGGCAACTGAAGCCATTTTTTTTTTTTTTTTTTTACACTAAAATCTATTGTAATTTTTACAATGTACAATTTAACATTTGCTTTGAAATTATACTGTATGTCAATCAGATGTTTATTTTTATGTTAAAAAAAGGTTCCAATGTATAATAATCTAATATTTATTACACTATTAGGAAGCACAACACTAATAGTTCATTATTATCACAGATTATAATACGTTCCAACCTAAATGTATAAAAATGTAACTAACTTTGTTATTACAGATTTAAGTCAAGATTATATTTGAGGATTTATTTTAATTTCAAGAACAAATATTTGTAATGTCTCATAATATGATATTTGTTACATTATTGGATAATATGGAATAAAATTATATTGTAGGAAGGGGATTCATATGTCCTCATTTGTGACATTTTACCTGACACATGAATCGTGACGAATTGTGGGGGTGCACCATCCACTTTAGCTGCCAGACAGCACTCCAGTGTTGAATTATTTTAATATGTGTTTTGTGGCAATTCTAACTTTGACGACACCTGCCCTCAGTCCCGCACCTGTTTCTCATCATCATAGTCACTATTTAAATCATTTGTTTTCTGTTCATCGGCCTGGGAACTTTGTTATTGCTGGTGCTTATGCTATTGCATTTGCTTGCATTCTATTGCCTGCTTATGCTGTACTGCTTGCTACATGCTGCTCCTATACCTTCATGCCATGCTATTCGGTTTTGTCCCCGCCAAGTAAGTTTTTGTTAGTTAAGACATTGGGCTAGTTTTGTTTATAGTTCATTATTCATGCCATCGAGCAAGTGTTTTTGTTTCATGTTTGTATTTTTTGGTCTAGTATTAGTACCTCCTTGTGAGCGCCCTTTGTTTGCTTATTTTTGTATTTAGTGTATTAATAAATTCACCATGTAACTGATTCACGCCTGGCTCGTCCCATATTCCCTCCGCGTCGAAGAAGCAAAATTAATCCAAGTCATAGTCCTGACAGGGATTTGCAAATCATTGTATACTGTTTTTTATTCACAATGTTGCTATTCGGTTTTGTCCACGCCAAGTAAGTTTTTGTTATTTAAGCCATTGTGCTTGTTTTGTTTATAGTTCATTATTCATGCCATCGAGCAAGTGTTTTTGTTTCATGTTTGTATTCTGTAGTCTAGTATTAGTACCTTTTTGTGAGCGCCCTATGTTTGCTTATTTTTGTACTTAGTGTATTAATAAATTCATCATGTACTTGAATTCACGCCTGGCTCGTCCCATATTTCCCCTGCGTTGAAGAAGCAAAAATAATCCAAGTCATAGTCCTGACAGGGATTTGCAAATCATTGTATACTGTTTTTATTCACGATGTAGCTATTCGGTTTTGTCCACGCCAAGTAAGTTTTTGTTATTTAAGCCATTGTGCTAGTTTTGTTTATACTTCATTATACATGCCATCGAGCAAGTGTTTTTGTTTCATGTTTGTTGTAGTCTAGTATTAGTACCTCCTTGTGAGCGCCCTTTGTTTGCTTATTTTTGTATTCAGTGTATTAATAAATTCATCATGCACTTGAATTCACGCCTGGCTCGTCCCATATTCCCTCTGCGTCGAAGAAGCAAAATTAATCCAAGTCATAGTCCTGACAGGGATTTGCAAATCATTGTATACTGTTTTTTATTCACGATGTAGCTATTCGGTTTTGTCCACGCCAAGTAAGTTTTTGTTATTTAAGCCATTGTGCTAATTTTGTTTATAGTTCATTATTCATGCCATCGGGCAAGTGTTTTTGTTTCATGTTTGTAATTTGTAGTCTAGTATTGGTACCTTTTTGTGAGCGCCCTTTGTTTGCTTATTTTTGTATTCAGTGTATTAATAAATTCATCATGTACTTGAATTCACGCCTGGCTCGTCCCATATTCCCTCTGCGTCAAAGAAGCAAAATTAATCCAAGTCATAGTCCTGACAGGGATTTGCTAATCATTGTATACTGTTTTTATTCATGATGTAGCTATTCGGTTTTGTCCCGCCAAGTAAGTTTTTATTCATGCCATTGTGCTAGTTTTGTATATAGTTCAATATTCATGCCATCGAGCAAGTGTTTTTGTTTCATGTTTGTAATTTGTAGTCTAATATTGGTACCTCCTTGTGAGCACCCTTGGTTTGCTTATTTTTGTATTTAGTGTATTAATAAATTCACCATGTACCTGCATTCACGCCTGGCTCGTCCCATATTACCTCTGCGTCGAAGAAGCAAAATTAATCCAAGTCATAGTCCTGACAGGGATTTGCAAACTATTGTATACTGTTTTTATTCACGATGTAGCTATTTGGTTTTGTCCACGCCAAGTAATTTTTTGTTATTTAAGCCATTGTGCTAGTTTTGTTTATAGTTAATTATTCATGCCATCGAGCAAGTGTTTTTGTTTCATGTTTGTAATTTGTAGTCTAGTATTAGTACCTCCTTGTGAGCGCCCTTTGTTTGCTTATTTTTGTATTTAGTGTATTAATAAATTCACCATGTACTTGAATTCACGCCTGGCTCGTCCCATATTCCCTCCGCGTCGAAGAAGCAAAATTAATCCAAGTCATAGTCCTGACAGGGATTTGCAAATCATTGTATACTGTTTTTTATTCACGATGTAGCTATTCGGTTTTGTCCACGCCAAGTAAGTTTTTGTTATTTAAGCCATTGTGCTAATTTTGTCTATAGTTCATTATTCATGCCATTGAGCAAGTGTTTTTGTTTCATGTTTGTTATTTGTAGTCTAGTATTGGTACCTTTTTGTGAGCGCCCTTTGTTTGCTTATTTTTGTATTCAGTGTATTAATAAATTCATCATGTACCTGCATTCACGCCTGGCTCGTCCCATATTCCCTCTGCGTCGAAGAAGCAAAATTAATCCAAGTCATAGTCCTGACAGGGATTTGCAAATCATTGTATACTGTTTTTTATTCACGATGTAGCTATTCGGTTTTGTCCACGCCAAGTAAGTTTTTGTTATTTAAGCCATTGTGCTAATTTTGTTTATAGTTCATTATTCATGCCATCGAGCAAGTGTTTTTGTTTCATGTTTGTTATTTGTAGTCTAGTATTGGTACCTTTTTGTGAGCGCCCTTTGTTTGCTTATTTTTGTATTCAGTGTATTAATAAATTCATCATGTACCTGCATTCACGCCTGGCTCGTCCCATATTCCCTCTGCGTCGAAGAAGCAAATTTAATCCAAGTCATAGTCCTGACAGGGATTTGCAAATCATTGTATACTGTTTTTTATTCACGATGTAGCTATTCGGTTTTGTCCACGCCAAGTAATTTTTTGTTATTTAAGCCATTGTGCTAGTTTTGTTTATAGTTCATTATTCATGCCATCGAGCAAGTGTTTTTGTTTCATGTTTGTAATTTGTAGTCTAGTATTAGTACCTCCTTGTGAGCGCCCTTTGTTTGCTTATTTTTGTATTTAGTGTTTTAATAAATTCACCATGTACCTGATTCACGCCTGACTCGTCCCATATTCCCTCCGCGTCGAAGAAGCAAAATTAATCCAAATGATAGTCCTGACAGGGATTTGCAAATCATTATATACTGTTTTTATTCAAGATGTACATGACGTGCAAACTTCACAGATTTTGGGTTTTGTAACAAGATTTCCAGGCTTTTGGGTGGGCAGATTGGAGCCCCCAGGCCTTGAGTTTGACATCCATGTCCTTTACTGATGTTGTGCATAGAATTTGGGAGATGAAATATGAATCATGCTCAAGAAGGTAGTGAGTTGAAGAAAAGGGGGAGGAGTCTTCCATTCACCCAGAGAGAGAGAGAGAGAGAAAGAGAGAGAGAGAGAGCTGTGTCATTATTGTCTTTCCGTTCATGTTGTTTCCCTGCAATGCGAGTGGAAGGAGGTAAGATATTTCATCTTATTCTGCATCGACGACGCCTTGACGGCAGCAAAGAAAAGCAGGCGGCAAAAAGACAACAAGGGGACATTTTCCTTCTTTCTTTTCCTCTCTGAACTTGTGTGTCCTTCTTGGACGATGCGCGGCCTCTGATCGAGGCGACGAGAAGAGTTCGCAGGACGAACTGAAATTAGCCCGAAGCCTCTTTTTCTTCTTCCTCCTCCTCCTCCGTCCAACCTTCCAGCATGTCCTCGCAGGCCAGAGCGAAGAAGGACAAAGAAATCATCGCCGAATATGAAAGCCAAGTGAAAGGTGAGCTGCGGGCCCGCTGCTGCTGCAATTGTGCAACTTTGCAACAACTGTAAACGTGTGTGTGTGTGTGCGTGTGAAGAGGGTGGGTCTGTCCTGTCAATGCATCCTTCTGCTAATAATCCTGTTTGTCCTGCAGTGTTGGCATGCAATGGAAGTATGCTTGCACCAATAACTTGTTATTATTATTATTACTACTAAAAAAGACCACTGCAAAACAGCTCTTCGTCATGCATGGACTCAGACTTGACGAGACTAAATGGTTCCTAAACTACATTATCATGTGTATTACCATGAAGCTGCAGGATTTCAATGTATCGATGCTAAAAAACTGCTGAAAATACAAATTGAAATAAGAAAAATAATCTTTAGTGTGACAGCAGTGTTTTTTTCCTGCATAATCCTTCCAAAAATGCATGAATCTATAGACTGTACTACATCATATCTATAGGGTGTACTATAGACATGTGTATTACCATGAAGCTGCAGGATCCAAATGTTTCATTGCTAAAAAACTACAAAAAATACAAATTTTAATAAATAAAAAAAGTATTTAGTGTGACAGCAGCGTTTTGTTCCCGCATAATCCTTCCAAAAATGCATGAACCTATAGACTGTACGATGTCATATACAGTATATAGTGTATATAGACATGTGTATTACCATGAAGCTGCAGGATTTCAATGTATCAATGCTAAAAAACTGCAAAAAATACAAATTTAAATAAAACAAATAATCTTTAGTGTGACAGCAGCGTTTTGTTCCTGCATAATCCTTCCAAAAATGCATCAACCTATAGACTGTACTACATCATATCTATATAGACATGTGTATCACCATGAAGAACCTATAGACTGTACTATGTCATATACTGTATATAGTGTATATACACATGTGTATTACCATGAAGCTGCAGGATTTCAATGTATCGATGCTAAAAAACTGCAAAAAATACAAATTTAAATAAAACAATCTTTAGTGTGACAGCAGCGTTTTGTTCCTTCCTGCATAATCTTTCCAAAAATGCATGAACCTATAGACTGTACTACATCATATCTATAGGGTGTATAGGCATGTGTATTACCATGAAGCTGCGGGATCCAAATGTTTCATTGCTAAAAAACTACAAAAAATAAAAATTTCAATAAATCAAAAAATTCTTTAGTGTGACAGCAGCGTTTTGTTCCCGTATAATCCTTCCAAAAATGCATGAACCGATAGACTTTACTATGTCATATATAGTGTATATAGACATGTGTATTACCATGAAGCTGCAAGATTTCAACGTATCGATGCTAAAAAACTGCAAAAAATACAAATTTAAATAAAAAAAAAAATCTTTAGTGTGACAGCAGTGTTTTGTTCCCTCATAATCCTTCCAAAAATGCATGAACCTATAGACTGTACTACATCATATTTAAAGTGTATATAGACATGTGCATTACCATGAAGCTACAGGATCTCAATGTATCGATGCTAAAAAACTGCAAAAAATACAAATTTAAATAAAAAAATAATCTTTAGTGTGACAGCAGCGTTTTGTTCCCGCATAATCCTTCCAAAAATGCATGAACCTATAGACTGTACTATGTCATATACAGTGTATTGTGTATATAGACATGTGTATTACCATGAAGCTGCAGGATTTCAATGTATCAATGCTAAAAAACTGCAAAAAATACAAATTTGAATAAAACAAATAATATTTACTGGGACAGCAGCGTTTTTTTCCTGCATAATCCTTCCAAAAATGCATGAATCTATAGACTTTACTACATCACATCTATAGAGTGTATAGACATGTGTATTACCATGAAGCTGCAGGATCCAAATGTTTCATTGCTAAAAAACTACATAAAATACAAATTTAAATAAATCAAAAATTCTGTAGTGACAGCAGCGTTTTGTTCCCGCATAATCATTCCAAAAATGCACGAAACGATAGACTTAACTATGTCATATATATAGTGTATATAGACAAATGTATTACCATGAAGCGGCAGGATTTCAATGTATCGATGCTAAAAGACTGCAAAAAATACAAATTTTAATAAAAAAATAATCTTTAGTGTGACAGGAGCGTTTTGTTCCTGCATAATCCTTCCAAAAATGCATGAATCTATAGACTGTACTACATCACATCTATAGAGTGTATAAACATGTGTATTACCATGAAGCTGCAGGATCCAAATGTTTCATTGCTAAAAAACTACATAAAATAAAAATTTTATAAAATCAAAAATTCTTTAGTGTGACAGCAGCGTTTTGTTCCAGCATAATCCTTCCAAAAATGCATGAACCTATAGACTGTACTATGTCATATACAGTATACAGTGTATATAGACATGTGTATTACCATGAAGCTACAGGATTTCAATGTATCGATGCTAAAAAACTGCAAAAAATACAAATTTAAATAAAACAAATAATCTTTAGTGTGACAGCACTGTTTTGTTCCTGCATAATCCTTCCAAAAATGCATGAACCTATAGACTGTACTACATCATATCAATAGTGTATATAGACATGTGTATTACCATGAAGCTACAGGATCTCAGTGTTTCGATGCTAAAAAAACTGCAAAAAATATAAATTTAAATACAAAAAATAATCTTTAGTGTGACAGCAGCGTTGTGTTTTTGCATAATCCTTCCAAAAATGCATAAACCTATAGACTGTACGATATCATATCTGTAGTGCATGTAGACATGTGCGTTAGCATGAAGCTGCAGGATCATGTTGCAGCACAGAAGGACACTCACACGGCAAACACTTATCAATAATGGAGTATGTCTGCATCAATTATAAACTGTAAAAGCCTTTTCCTTTCTGGCTAAATGTGTGAGATGTAAATTATGATAGAGACATCCAGCAGTGTTTTGATGACATGCTGAGGTGAATTCCTATAAGTGATTTACTCAACCATTGATTATTTGGTCCAAAACAACAATTAGAGAAAACATTTTCTCATTTACAAATAAATTACAGTACTTATAATAATTGATTACCATTCATTAGTGCTTTAATTAATCTGCATAATAAGAGAATCACATATCAAGGTGTTACAAAATAATGTTCCAACTGGATGAAGCAATTCCTAAAGGAATTGCGTGTGAATGCTCCAACGCTGAAGTTGAACTGAAATGCTGACAGAATGTAGTTTGAATGTATGAACAGATTGAATTTTGAAATGACTTGAACGTTGAGTTAAAATTTCCAGGAAAACCAGAATTTGGTTTAGAACTTGGGAAAGTGTTAGTTTGAATGTCTAGGATGAGTGGAATATGTCGAAGGTGGAATGGTTTGAATAGGTTGAAGAATGTGGGAATTGTGGTGGTTTGAAAAATTTAAAATTTATTTTGAATTGGAATAATGCAAATAAATAAGGGAATTATGGGACATTTTGGAATTTATTCTATAATTTTTGAAGTAAATTACACAATTCCTAAACTGGCTGAATATTTTGAGGTTGGAAAGGTTTCAATCAGATGAAAAATGCAGGGATGGGAATTTTCCGCGGATCCGCGGAATTCCGCCGATTTTGGCGCCGCCAGAGTCATTTCTGTGAATCGTTGAAATCCGGGGAGAAAATTATAGGGGGGGTTAGGTCCTCGTGGTTTTTGTCTCTGCGTTGACCTAGTTATCAGTACAGGGTAGAGAATTCCCGCGAAAAATATAATGCCAATGTGTGAAGGCACCAGATTGGCTAGCTCTACTATCAGCTGACAACATCAACCAATGACATCGCCCGTTATAGGCGTCTGCACGCGTCGTTTGCCGACAATATCTAGTCCCTGATCCTCAATTATTGTGAGCGTTTCTGAACTCATATTCTGTTTATATTGGTTGTGTTTATCAGCGACTAATCTGGAAAGAAAACACAGTAGCTTTCAATTAACATGTTTCTTTATTGACAAAACAGTTTCAGCTTATTCAAGATAGGAATGCTTCATTAGCGAAAGATATCGATAAGGGCGTGAGAAACAAGTGGAACTGGGCATGGCTCGATATATCTATCAAACTGAAGGTGAAGATTAACAACAATATCGTAGAAGGAGACGAACTGATCAGCGATTTCATTGCAAAGTGCGATGAACCGGGACGTGCTCAGTGCTTATATTGCAAGGACATTGTGAACTATGGATCTCGAGGAAATGTGGCATTCTTTGACCACGCAAAATCGGCAAGGCATCTAAGTAAAGTGAGTTTATGGAGAAGAATTCTGGTTAATCCATTTGTAGGCCTATTTTTGTCTATAATCCAAAAGTGTGCAAGAATTATATACATGTGTAAACTTGTATACATAAATTTCATCACATGATACATTTTTATGAAAATATTTGCTAATAAATGTGAAATTTTGGTCAGGAGAATATTGTTAGATTTTGACTCAAAATAGCAGGAAATGCATCCTAAGCTGACATAGATTTCCAAATTTTTCTGGGGGAGCATGCCCCCGGCTCCCCTAGCAGGCGAGTGCTCTGTGCACACACGGGTGCGGCCGTTGCACGGCCTTCCGCAAAGAGGTGTTTTAGATTTAAAAGATTTTCAGCTGATTTTGTAAATCTTCATTCCCATCCCTGAAGATGTGGGAGTTGTGGAACTTTGAAGAATGTCCCATTGAAATTTCCCAAAAATTGGGGAGTTTTGGTAAAGGCGGAAATTGTTTTGAAAATGCTAAAAATAAAAATTGAATTCTCTGAATGAGTTGAAATGTTTGGTGTTAACATTTTTCAAATTGGTCGAGAAATGTTGAAGTAGTAACATGTTTAATTTAGAAATGGTATTTTTCCAGTTCAAAAGACAACTTGTTTTTTTTGTCCTAATAAAGAATACATTTTTGACTGTGGAACGGTCGTGTAGCGGTGTAGCGTGCAAGGACGGGAGTGGAAGAAATGTGAAAAGATGAAGCTAACTGTTTTAATGACATTTAGACTTTACTTCAATCAATAACGGAGCAGCATCTCCTCATCCGCTGGAAATGTGTCCTGTGAAAAACCGTCCGACCGGAACTCTCTAATAATTTAAGTTCCTTGGGTGAATAAAGTAAATTGACTACACCGGTACGTTTTAGGGCTTTCATGGCGAGTTTACTGACAGATATAAGAACTTTACACTACTTTATATTAGAAATGGCAACAGCGAAGGATGAATGTCACATAGCAAGAAGATAGAGACAAAGAAGAAGCTTATCGGCACGGACTACAAAGGTGGACACGCACAATCTTTCAGGACTTATATAGATCAGTTGGTAGCAGAAAGTAAGAAAAGTATATTTTGCATAATATTGCGAAATAAAATGCCAGATAATATGGCTTACATAATACACACACCATAATAATACTCGTATGTTGAAGCACATTACAATCCATAAAGCGGTGCTGCTTCATAGCTTACCAAAGTGATACTAAAACATGTTGATACTTTTTTGAGCGTGTATGTTGTATATTTTCAATGGAACATATAAATGATAAATGATAAATGGGTTGTACTTGTATAGCGCTTTTCACCTTCAAGGTACTCAAAGCGCTTTGACACTACTTCCACATTTACCCATTCACACACACATTCACACACTGATGGAGGGAGCTGCTATGCGAGACGCTAACCAGCACCCATCAGGAGCAAGGGTGAAGTGTCTTGCTCAGGACACAACAGACGTGACAAGGTCGGTACTAGGTGGGGATTGAACCAGGCGCACTGCGGAGTTTTGAGAAAAAAAAGGATTTTGCGCCTTAAAGTCCGGAAAATACGGTATACATGGAAATAATGAGATGTATGAGAAAGTTTATTCAAGTCCTGCACACAATCCTGTATCATAGGATTAGCTGTGACATTAACACTGCTAGATGCTAACTGCAGGTAGACAACTACATTTGTATCAATTTATATCTTCTGACACAAAGAAAACATAAGTTAATAGATGTTTTAACATGTTTTGTTAAAGAGATATAGAACTGATAAAAATCAGTTCCCAGTGTCTTATTTTGTTTTTCGAAGTTTTTCTCAAAATTTTACCCTTCACGCAATATCCTGAAAAACGGCTTCAAAGTGCCTGATTTAACCGTCGTTATATCCACCCGTCAATTGTCCTGTGACGTCACAGCGTGATCACACAGAAACAAACATGGCGGATAGCACAGAAAGGTATAGCGATATTAGCTCGGATTCAGACTCGGATTTCTGCGGCGTAAGCGATTCAACAGATTACGCATGTATTGAAACGGATGGTTGGAATGTGGAGGAAAGTACTGAAAACAAAATTAAAAAAGAAACAGAAGCTTTTGAGCCATATCACGACAGACAGCGGCACGGGAGGAAGCACGGACGAATTTGGCGATCGCCTTCTAACCAACGATTGGTATGTGTTTGTTTGGCATTAAATGTGGGTAGAGGGAAAGGCTGGATGCAAATATAGCTACAAATGAGGCATAATGATAAAATATGTACATACAGCTAGCCTAAATAGCATGTTAGCATCGATTAGCTTGCAGTCATGCCGTGACCAAATATGTCTGATTAGCACACTCCACATAAGTCAATAACATGAACAAAACTCACCTTTGGGATTTCGTTGACTTTATCGTTGGAAATGCATCTGCTTTGAGTGTCGCAGGATATCCACACATTCTTGCCATCTCTGTCGTAGCATAGCTGTCGTCGGTGCAGTGTGCAGAACAAACAAAAGACTTTCGCTTCTTTTGACCACTGTTGCAACTTGAATCCGTCTTAGACAGTAATGTGTTTATACACTTTGGTCATACCAAAGACTAAAAAAATGGGAACCATTACCCCCCTGCTTGGCACTCAGCATCAAGCGTTGGAATTGGGGGTTAAATCACCAAAACGATTACCACGCGTGGCCACCGCTGCTGCTCACTGCTCTCCTCAACTCCCAGGGTGTGGAACAAGAGGATGGGTCAAATCCAGAGGGTAATTTCACCACACCTAGTGTGTGTGTGACTATCAGTGGTACTTTAACTTTAACTTCAATTTAAAAATGCAGCTCAATTTTACACTTAGCAAACTCATCTGGCCGGTTTAGGCCCGCGTGCCGCAATTTTGACAATGCTGATCTAAGATATTTTAAAGGCCTACTGAAATGAGATTTTTTTATTTAAACGGGAATAGCAGGTCCACTCTATGTGTCATACTTGATCATTTCGCGATATTGCCATATTTTTGCTGAAAGGATTTAGTAGAGAAGATCGACTATAAAGTTCGCAACTTTTGGTCGCTGATAGAAAAGCCCTGCCTTTACCGGGAGTATGTGTGCGTGACGTCACGAATTGCAGGGCTCCACACATATTCACATTGTTTTTAATGGGAGCCACCAGCAGTAAGAGCAATTCGGACCGAGAAAGCTACAATTTCCCCATTAATTTGAGCGAGGATGAAAGATTTGTGAATCAGGATATTGATAGTGAAGGACTAAAAAAAAAAAAAAGCGACGGCTCCGGGCGGCGGCAGTGTGAGCGTTTCAGATGTAATAAGACACATTTACTAGGATAATTCTGGAAGATCCCTTATCTGCTTATTGTTTAAGTAGTGTTTTAGTGATATTTTAAAGATTGTAAAGACATACCTCGAGGTCGGATGGCTGCGGTGAACACGAAGTGTCTCAGAGAGAAGCCGAGGAGCCAAGCTCACAGCTGGCTTTTAAACAGCTGCTGCAGGACGACGAATAATCCAATGATTTCTCCGGTAAGATATATATCACAATTTCCCCATCCAAAAACATGCCGGTTGACGTAGAGAAAACATGTCCGCTTGACCGCTCTGTGTTAAAGCTTCACAACAAACAAACAAACACCGGCTGTGTCTCGGTGCTAAAGACAGCTGCAATCCACCGCTTTCCACCAACAGCATTGTTCTTTATAGTCTCCATTATTAAATGAACAAATTGCAAAAGATTCAGCAACACAGATGTCCAAAATACTGTGTAATTACGCCATGAACAGAGACGACTTTTAGCCGTGTTTGGTGCAGCGCTAATATTTCCTTACAGTCCGTGACGTCACGCCTACGCGTCATCATCCCGTAAATTTTAAATTGCAATTTAGTAAACTAAAAAGGCTGTATTGGCATGTGTTGCAATGTTAATATTTCATCATTGATATATAAACTATCAGACCGCGTGGTGGGTAGTAGTGGGTTTCAGTAGGCCTTTAAAGCTAAACACAACTACACAGTCATACTTTGAATGTTAATTAACCAGACTTTGTAGTTTTTGAGCGATAATAAAAATACAGAGTACTGAGAAAAATACTGATGCAAATATATATAAACAAAATGTTTGTACGTAGTGTTCATCGTAATCAAAAAATGGCTTGAAATGTCAGCTCCCATTACGACAGTGAGAGTTTTTTTTTCTTTATTGCGCCATGTGTCATAAAGTGAAACCTGCTCGGAATGTCATTCCGGCACAATGTGGATTTTCCTGTCCTGTGGTTGTGCAAACAGTTTTGCTCTGAAAACGCCACGTGAACTCATGCACTGAGGCCCTAAATGCACAGCATTATGGGGGCTCGGAGCCTTGATTTGGAGCCAAATGATGTCAACGTGTCAGTCTGGGTTAGGACACATGTGACTAGCCACGCGTGGCTAACAGCAGACACGGCACTCGGAGACGCCTCCTGGCCGCGGTACTAGCTATGGCGGCGGGATAATAGGAGCAGGCTGCTTCCACGACAACCGCTCTTCAATATTGAATTTGTGTATGCCCGTCCTGGACTGTTTGCCTCCACGTAGCCCTCAAGGGAAGGCATGCAGCGCATCAGACTCCATTAATTATGTTTTTGTTTTTAATAGGAATATGATAATATTATGTTACGTTTCATTTGGGCTTTTACATTTGTGATTGTTTGGTACAACATGTTTTCTACATACACTACATGCTTTTTTAGCTCAGTCTTGAGATAAGGATTACATGTAAACACATGCATATAAGAGCTGCATATAAGTTAAAGTACCAATGATCGTCACACACACTAGGTGTGGTGAAATTATCCTCTGCATTTGACCCATCCCCCTGTTCCACCTCCTGGGAGGTGAGGAGGAGCAGTGAGCAGCAGCGGTGGCCGCGCTCGGAAATCATTTTGATAATTTAACCCCCAATTCCAACCCTTGATGCTGAGTGCCAAGCAGGGAGGTCGATGACTGAAGTACTGATATCAACCAAAGCTCCTCATCCCACCCCCCGGATTGTAAATAATGTAAATAATTCAATGTATATACTATGATGATTAACCTGTGTGATGACTGTATTATGCTGATAGTATATATTTGTACCATGAATTGATTAACGTGGACCCCGACTTAAACAAGTTGAAAAACTTATTCGGGTGTTACCATTTAGTGGTCAATTGTACGGATTATGTACTGAACTGTGCAATCTACTAATAAAAGTATCAATCAATCAAAGGTAATGGGTCCCATTTTTATAGTCTTTGGTATGACCCGGCCGGGGATGGAACTCACAAACTACCGATCTCAGGGCGAACAATCTAACCACAAGGCCACTGAGCTGGTTGAAATCAAATTGTATTATTACCGTATTTTCCGGACTATAAGGCACGCTTAAAATCTTTTTTTTCTCTAAACTCGACAGTGCGCCTTATAACACAGTGCGCCTAATTAAGAAATATGTTTTGTTGATCTTACTCACTTCAAAGCTATTTTATTTGGTACATGGTGTAATGTTAAGTGTGTCCAGTATATGGCAGTCAAACATAGGAGATAAGTTTAGGCTGCACTATGATGGCAATATGTCTCACGTAAGCAACACCAACATTTTAAATGTTCCATTGAAAATATAGAACATTACACACGGCGCTCAAAAATCAATCAAAATGTTTTAGTACGACTTTGGTAAGCTATGAAGCCGCATCGCTTGATGGATTGTCGTTGCATTGAACTTAGGGCTGGGAGATATGGCCTTTTTTTTAATATCTCAATATTTTTAGACCATATCGCGATACACGATATATATCTTGATATTTTGCCTTGGACTTGAATTAACACTTGATACGTATAATCACAGCAGTATGATGATTTTATGTGTCTACAGTGAAACATTCTTCTTCATACTGCATTAATATATCCTCATTTTAAAATTTCATGCAGAGAAGGAAGTCACAACTAAATCAATTGACCAAAACTGTATTTATTAAACAGTTATTAAGCAACGGCACAAACGTTCATGTCATTTCTAAAACAGAAAGTGCAAGATTGTCAGAGACATTTTAAGTGTCGAATAAAAAGGAGCTGCATTATAGGAAATCAAATAGTGTTCGTCCTTTGCTATGTGGTAGCAACGGACGTTATTACATTTTGTTGTTGACTATTTTTTTCATACGTTGTTGATCTGGAAATGTTTGCTTCGGCATTTTGATGGTGTGGGCAAGTGGCACCGAACGGAGATGTTGACATGAGGAGTAAACACTCTTCGTTCTCTAGCAGGTGACTTTTCAAATGATGCTACATATTAGCAGTAATGCTACTTTTTGTAGTAACGCTTTTGGCCCACACTTGACATGTTACGGTTGTCTGTTCGACATATTCCCACTTGAAGCCAAAACACCGCCAGACAATGGACCCCCTGCTGTTTTTCTTGGGATTTAATTTTTCCTTCATTCGCACCTTGTCGCTCTCATATCACCACTCCCACGGCTCTGCTAGCATCACAGCTAACGTTACCTATGCTGCTACCTCTCTGCTGGGCAAGGGCGCATACGTATGTGACGTATGACGTGACAATATGTGACGTGTGTAAGAAGGTGCGCTTGTCTGTGAGAAGGAGAGACAGGAAAGAGCGAGAAGAGCCTGTAATGTAATGCCAGCAGCTAAAAGCAACTGCGTGAGAAGGTACACTCAAATATCACGATATAGTAATTTTCTATACTGAGGCAAACCTGCGATATATCGTGTATATCGCTATTTCGCCCAGCCCTAATTGAACATGCAAGTATTTTTATGGTGTGTGTATAAGGTAAGAGAAATTATTTGGCGTAAGCAACGTTTCTTACCTTCTGGTACCTGGTGATCCGTACCGGAGATCAACCTAAATCTTGAGAAATTGCGCACGTTCTTTTTCTCTATCTTCTTGTTAAGTGACATTCATCTTCCGCTGTTGCCATTTCTTAATATAAAGTAGTGTAAAGTTCTTACTTATATCTGTCAGTAAACTCGACATTAAAGTGCTAAAACATACCGGTGTAGTGAGTTTACATTAATCCCCCAAGGAATTTTAAATATTAGAGTTCCGGTCGAACGGTTTTTCATAGTACACATTTTCTGTGTTGTTGTTTCCAGATGAGGAGATGCTGCTCCGTTGTTGATTTAAGTAAAGTCTAAATGTCATTCAAAAAGTTAGTTCCATCTTTTGACACTTCTTCCACTCCCGTCCTTGCACGCTACACCGCTACAACAAAGATGACGGGGAGAAGATGCTGCCGAAGGTGAGCCACGTAAATAAGACCGCCCACAGAACGGCTCATCTAGAAGTGACTGTCAAAAAGCGGCTTAAGGATGATCTGTAAAACATAATCTTTGCAACATTTTGACCAATGATTGCCACAAGGAAGTGTTTTCAATTTAGAAAAAAATAATGATGATATGACTCCTTTAATGCACCTTAAAATCCCGTGTGCCTAATATTAATATAAAAAAAGATCAAAAGTAGACCATTCATCTGCAGTGCGTCTTATAATCCGGTGCGCCCTATGGTCTGGAAAATACGATTAATACAACAAAATACTCAACAAATATTCACTACATTTATTGTACAGAACTTCTGCTTTATTGTTTATTGCAAAGAGGTCTGGGACCTTACATTTAAAACAATTACAAAAACAATGTTTATATCAATAAAGAGAAAATGAAAGGACAATTAATCAAATGGATCATCGAGACTCAACAAATTCTTCATAAACTCACAAATCTTGAAACTTAATGACTACAAAACTACTCAAATGATGTATAACGTACATAATAATCATATGCTTCCAGAATATGTGCCAGATATGAACTGAGAGGGATTTATGTGGAGCCCAAATCCAAAAAACAATGTATATCATATAAAGGAGTTCATCTATATATTCAAATGCAATTATAAATGAAAATATGTAACACATTTCATAGATTTAAAACCCTACATATATCAGTTTTTCTAAGTATAAAACTGATTTATAAGTAATTGTGTACATTAACATTTTTTATTGTATATAACATATACATCCTCACCTATGGTCATGAGCTTTGGGTCATGACCGAAAGGATAAGATCACGGGTACAAGCGGCCGAAATGAGTTTCCTCCGCCGTGTGGCGGGGCTCTCCCTTAGAGATAGGGTGAGAAGCTCTGCCATCCGGGAGGGACTCAAAGTAAAGCCGCTGCTCCTCCACATCGAGAGGAGCCAGATGAGGTGGTTCGGGCATCTGGTCAGGATGCCACCCGAACGCCTCCCTAGGGAGGTGTTTAGGGCACGTCCAACCGGTAGGAGGCCACGGGGAAGACCCAGGACACGTTGGGAAGACTATGTCTCCCGGCTGGCCTGGGAACGCCTCGGGATCCCCCGGGAAGAGCTAGACGAAGTGGCTGGGGAGAGGGAAGTCTGGGTTTCCCTGCTTAGGCTGTTGCCCCCGCGACCCGACCTCGGATAAGCGGAAGATGATGGATGGATGGATGGATATACTATATAGCCAAAAGTATTTGGCCACCCATCCAAATGATCAGAATCAGGTGTCCCAATCACTTGGCCCAGCCACAGGTGTATAACATCAAACACTTAGGCATGGAGACTGTTTCTACAAACATTTATGAAAAAGTGGGCTGCTCTCAGGAGCTCAGTGATTTCCAGCTTGCAACTGTCACAGGATGCTACCTGTGCAACAAATCCAGTCGTGAAATTTCCACTCTCCTAAATATTCCAAAGTCAACTGTTGGCTTTATTATAAGAAAATGGAAGCATTTGGGAAAAGCAGCAAGTCAGCCACGAAGTGCCGAGTGTAAAATATGGTGGAGGAGGAATTATGATGTGGAGTTTTTTTTCAGGCGTTGTACTTGGCCCCTTAGTTCCAGTGAAAGGAACTTTGAATGTTTTAGGATACCAAAACATTTTGGACAATTTCATGCTCCCAACCTTGTGGGAACAGTTTGGAGTGGGCCCCTTCCTCTTCCAACATGACTTTGCACTCGTGCACAAAGCAAGGTCCATAAAGACATGGATGACAGAGTCTGGTGTGGATGAACTTGACTGGCCTGCACAAAGTCCTGACCTGAACCCAATAGAACACCTTTGGGATGAATTAGAACAAAGTTCTCAACTAACATCAGTGTGTGACCTCACTAATGCGCTTTTGGAAGAATGGTAGAAAATTCCTATAAACACACTCCTTAACATTGTGGACAGCCTTCCCAGAAGAGTTGAAGCTGTAATAGCTGCAAAAGGTGGACCGACATCATATTGAACCTCATGGGTTAGGAATGGAATGGCACTTCAAGTTCATATGTGAGTCAAGGCAGGTGGCCAAATACTTTTGGCAATATAGTGTACATATGTCTAAATAAATGAAAATAATGTATGCAAAATCAACTGATGCTTCGGCCTCCACAGTCAACGAAAATTGTTATTTAGATCTTTATGTTTGATCTTTTTGGAAATATATGTACACAATATTGAATATTAATGTATATACAGGACTTGCACAACAGCAGTGTACTGATCATGAGTGTTGTGTGAACAATCAACATTTGAAATAAGTCCTGTATGTGTGCACAGTGCTGTGGGTGTGCACCATTGTAGTTTTTCAGGTTGTGTGTGACGTTAGAGAGAAACTTGTCAGATTATGAGTTTGGTTAATAATTTCTCTGTCCTAACAACATATATTGCCAATACACAGTTTAGTGCTGGAAAGCCTGTTTGTTTCCCTTTTGAATGATTAAGCAACCTGCATGTATTGCACCTTGTTTTGAGATTCCGATATACCCCCATATGTTACGACATCCCACAGCGTGGTGTTTCTCAAAAAACACCAGAGATAAAATGGAGGTCTGAGTTCAACTCAACTCTTCTGGTAAATGAAATGAGAGATACTGGCAATCCGGTGCCGGAATGTAGTACGACGCTGTGGGATGGTGTGCCCATTACTGGAAAGTTAGGCTTGTCTTTATTGAAGGAAATATCATTGCAGTCACTACCTCCATAATGTGGAACCAATTCCATCTTCAAAGATGACACCCCACAGCGTGGTGTTTATTAAAAGATACCAGGAACCTGACCTCAACCCAACTATTGTTTGCATAATGTTTGTTTTTGAACGATGAGCACAACCATTACAAGTACGTTTGGTTTTGCGCTTTGGGTAACGCCAAATGCTGGCAATCAGATGCCGGCCTTTTGTACAACACTGTGGGGTGGCTACCAAGCAGGGTTTGACTGGACTATAATATTGTGGAACTAACTCCATCATGGTACGAACTGGACTTGTTACCATTGAATGCAATATCAATGCAGATATATTAAGTTAAATGGCAACACCTTACATCCATACACTAAAGCTAAATGCATTCCTTAAGGTAACATCCCACAGTGTAGTGCAGGGGTCACCCAACCTTTTTGAAACCAAGAGCTACTTCTTGGGTACTGATTAATGCGAAGGGCTACCAGTTTGATACACACTTAAATAAATTGCCAGAAATCACCAATTTGCTCAATTTGCCTTTAATAAAATAATGTATATATATATTAAAAAATGGGTATTTCTGTCTGCCATTCTGTCGTACATTTTTTTTCCTTTTACGTAAGGTTTTTTTTGTAGAGAATAAATGGTGAAAAAAACACTTAATTGAACTGTTTAAAAGAAAGGAAAAAACATGAAAAAAAATGAAAATACAATTTTAAAACATAGTTTATCTTCAATTTCGACTCTTTAAAATTCAAAATTCAACTGAAAAAAATGAAGAAAAAAACTAGCTAAATTGAATCTTTTTGAAAAAATTACAAAAAGAATTTATGTAACATCATTAGTAATTTCTCCTGATTAAGATTAGTTTTAGAATTTTGATGACATGTTTTAAATAGGTTAAAATCCACTTTGAAATAAGGTTTAAATTTGATTCTACAGATTGTCTAGATTTGGCAGAATAATTTTTTTGAATTTTAATCATAATAAGTTTGAAGAAATATTTCACAAATATTTTTCGTCGAAAAAACAGAAGCTAAAATGAAGAATTAAATTAAAATGTATTTATTATTCTGTACAATAAAAAAATAAATTTACTTGAACATTGATTTAAATTGTCAGGAAAGAAGAGGAAGGAATTTAAAAGGTAAAAAAGTATATGTGTTTAAAAAACCTAAAAACATTTTTAAGGTTGTATTTTTTTCTCTAAAATTGTCTTTCTGAAAGTTATAAGAAGCAAAGTAAAAAAAAATTATGAATTATTTAAACACCTGAAGACCAAGTGTTTAAAATATTTTCTTGGATTTTCAAATTCTATTTGAGTTTTGTGTCTCTTGGAATTAAAAATGTCGAGCAAAGGGAGACCAGCTTGCTAGTAAATAAATACAATTTAAAAAATACAGGCAGCTCACTGGTAAGTGCTGCTATTTGAGCTATTTTTAGAACAGGCCAGCGGGCTACTCATCTGGTCCTTACGGGCTACCTGGTGCCCACGGGCACCACATTGGTGATCCCTGGTGTAGTGTTTCTCAGAATATACCTGAGAAAGAATGAAGGCTTGGGCTCATCCCTACACTAGTTGGATCAGTTTAGGCTTGAACGACGAGCACATCCTCTATGGCTGCGTTGCACCGTGTATTATGCCTCTGGTACCTTCAAATGCTGGCAATTAGGTGCCAGCCTGTAGTATGACACTGTGGGGTGGCATTTCCATCACTGGATAAGTTAGCTTATCATCCCTGAAGACAATATCAATGGAGTTGCATACCTCAATAGTGTGGAATCAATTTCATTTTTAAAAACAGCATGGTGTTTATAAAAAGATACCAGAAAATAAATAGATTCCTATTCTCAACCCAAAACTTGTTGGATCAGTGTAGGCGTGATGTTCATGCTTGGGTGACCAACACAACCACACTGGCTGACTTGTGACAAGTTCTGGTTCAGGGTTGGAAGGCCGACCCACGGCAGTGTGTGAAGTCGAGGCTGTATGCTTCTTCCATATGCTGATTAGTATTGTTCCTGCCTTGTTACTGATGTTGCTAACATTTCAAAGTGCAATAAATTGTACTCAAGTTATTTTAACCATTCTGGTTAATGTTTGTGACAGGAGAGCTTTGAAGGCCTACTGAAACCCACTACTACCGACCACGCAGTCTGATAGTTTATATATCAATGATGAAATAATAACATTGCAACACATGCCAATACGGACGGTTTAGTTTACTAAATTACAATTTTAAATTTCCCGCAGAGTTTCTTGTTAAAAACGTCGCCGAATGATGACACGTATGATGACGCGTGCGCGTGACGTCTCGAGTTGGAGGGGAGATATTAGCGCAGCACCACTAGTTGGAGGCTCCCATTATAAACAATGTGAGGATGTGAAGAGCCCTCACACGGGTGACGTCATCGTCTGCGACTTCCGGTAAAGGCAAGGCTTTTTTATTAGCAACCAAATGTTGCGAACTTTATCGTCGATGTTCTCTACTAAATCCTTTCAGCAAAAATATGGCAATATCGCGAAATGATCAAGTATGACACATAGAATGGACCTGCTATCCCCGTTTGAATAAGAACATCTCATTTCAGTAGGCTTTTAGGCTAGGTCTACACTAAGCCGGATAACCCTTTAAACGAATAATTATTTCCTCCAAAAACGACGAGTGGAGTTTACACCAAAATGGATGATACAGCAGAGGATTGGGAGAATGTCATGTGGTCAGATGAAACCAAAATGGAACTTTTTGGTATAAACTCAACTCGTTGTGTTTGGAGGAAGAAGAATACTGAGTTGCATCCCAAGAACACCATACCTACTGTGAAGCATGGGGGTGGGAACATCATGCTTTGGGGCTGTTTTTCTGCTAAGGGGACAGGACGATTGATCCGTGTTAAGGATAGAATGAATCGGGCCATATATCGTGAGATTTTGAGCCAAAACCTCCTTCCATCAATGAGAGCTTTGAATGGTTGACCAAATACTTATTTTCCACCATAGTTTACAAATAAATTATTTAAAATTCCTACAATGTGAATTTCTGGATATTTTTTTCACATTCTGTCTCTCACAGTTGAAGTGTACCTATGATGAAAATTACAGACCTCTGTCATCATTTTAAGTGGGAGAACTTGCACAATCAGTGGCTGACTAAATACTTTTTGCCCCACTGTATGTGCGCTCTGCGAAAGCTTGAATCATTCATCACGTGTAGTGCAATACTGCACAGTCCCTAGTAACACTTTGGGTTCTAAAAATAACACGCCTGCAAGGATGGAGCATGCAAAAAATGTCTTTTATTGTCTAGACTCTGGATGACAAAATTGCAAAGTTGTCTTTCTTTTGTGGTCTATTTTTGCGCAGTGACATTTTGTTCTATTTTGGAGCCGATTGTTGCCTCCATAGCTGATTATTAGCCTTGGTTGTTTATCGAGTATTTCCACGTACAAACAGTCACTCTTGTCCTTGACCAAATGCCAAATGCAGCGGCTGGTGCAAGTGTCAGAAGAAGGAGAGGACAGAGATGCCTCCAGAGGCATGTAACCAGGCAACGGCACCATGACGATAACATCTCCCCCCCAGCTAGGAGCTCATACTCTTTCATTTTGCTTTTTGGCTGTATTCCTATACTTCCATTTACATTTGCAAAGCATTTCTTTAAATTTGTCTCATGTAAAGGAGAAGAAATAGGCTTTTCTTCATTAATGCTCTTCTACATACAAGCTTCCTTTCTTTGCACGCAAATGACATGCATGCTTGAAAACGTCTGTTAATGCTGCTCACTAATGTCTCACAGAGAGTGGAGCTTTGTCTTTTCAAGCATGTGTGCCACAAAGCAGCTTTGTAGCTGAGATAGGTGCCAGCGCCCCCCGCAACCTCAAAAGGGAATAAGCGGTAGGAAATGGATGGATGGATGGGTAATCAGTTGCATGTACCTGTATATGGCATATCCAAAGTAAATTAGCATCAAGCTAGCGCATTTAGAAAAGTGGAGCCTTAATTTTGAGTGTTTTTATCAGGCATGGTTGCCTTGTTGGCATGGAACATTGCAACATTACTTAGAGGAAGTCAACTATGAATACACCGGTCTGCCCGTCAAATGTTTCAGTCTACAACCTGACGAGACGTTACGTGCAACAAAGGTATTGAAATATCATACCGTTTCATTATACGCAATTCAATACCACTGGAACTTGGTCGCTTCCTATAAAAGTTCCAAATTCAGTACCCATGCACCCATCAATTTTCTAGCGCTTGTCCCTTTTGGGATTGTGGGGGGTGCTGGAGCCTATCTCAGCTGCATTTGGGTGCAAGGCGGTGTACACCATGAGCAAGTCGTCACCTCATCGCAGGGCCAACACAGATAGACAGACAACATTCACACTCACATTCACACACTAGGGCCAATTAAGTGTTGCCAATCAACCTATCCCCATAGTAAGATTTAAAGACAGAACGTGAACAAACTACTTTCAATGGAGAAATAATCAGGTTAAATAATTTCTGCATGGTTCTACTCCTTTTCAGACATGTTGAATTGTGGAAGTGTAAATGGATGCCCCTTAATGTAACTTGTTCAGCATTAAGTGTGTCCCGATTCAACTTTTTTGCTTCCGACACGATACCGATTGGGGCCTTGCGTATTGGCCGATACCGATCCGATTCATTATCAGCAGGAATCTTACATAATGTCATTATTTTTTAGCTAAAGTTAAATTTAAAGGCCTACTGAAACCCACTACTACCCACCACGCAGTCTGATAGTTTATATATCAATGATGAAATATTAACATTGCAACACATGCCAATACGGCCTTTTTAGTTTACTAAATTGCAATTTTAAATTTCCTGGGAGTTTTTTCTTGAAAACGTCGCGTAATGATGACGTGTACGCTTGACGTCACGAGCTGTTAGGAAATATGAGAGCTGCGCACACACACAGCTAAAAGTCATCTGCTTTAACCGCGTAATTACACAGTATTTTGGACATCTGTGTTGCTGAATCCTTTGCAATTTGTTCAATTCATATTGGAGAAGTCAAAGTAGAAAGATGGAGTTGGGAAGCTTTTAGCCACACTTGTTTAAAATTCCCAGAGGTGAAACTTTACTATGGATCACAGCGGTCAAGCGAACATGGATACCAGCCGAATGTCAACCAGCAGGTTTCGGTTAGAAAATTGTGGTAAAAAGTCGCTTCTTACCGGAGATCAGCTGAGCTTGTGCCGCCCATAAAGCTGCCGTTGACTTCCCTGAGACACTGCGTGTCAACACATCCGTGGACACACACCTCCGACTATCAGGTACTGTTAAACTCACTAGAACACTAGCAACACAATATAAAGATAAGGGATTTCCCAGAATTATCCTAGTAAATGTGTCTAAAAACATCTGAATCCGTCCCAATGCAATCGCGTTTTTTTTTTCTAGTCCATCGCTATCAATATCCTCAAACACAAATCTTTCATCCTCGCTAAAATTAATGGGAAAATTGTCGTTTTCTCGGTCCGAATAGCTGTTTTTGTTGGAGGCTCCCATTAAAAACAATGTGAAGATGTGAGGAGCCATCAACGTCAACGTCTGCGACTTCCGGTAGAGGCAGGGCTATTCTGTTAGCACGCAAAAGTTGCAAACTTTATCGTGGATGTTCTCTACTAAATGGACCTGCTATCCCCGTTTAAATAAGAAAATCTTATTTCAGTAGGCTTTTAATGTACTAATGATGATCTCACACACACACGAGTTGTGGTGAAATTACTCTCTGCATTTGACCCATCCCGTTGTTCACCCCCGGGGAGGTGAGGGGAGCAGTGAGCCGCAGCGATGGCCACGCTCGGGAATCATTTTGGTGATTTAACCCCCAATTCCAACCCTTGATGCTGAATGCCGAGCATGGAAGTAATGGGTCCCATTTTTATAGTCTTTTGTATGACTCGGGCGGGTTTTGTAAAATGTAAGAACAGGTTGGATGTCAATGTCAATTAACCATCTGGAATAGATTCATGCAGTATTTTAGTTGAAATTGAGTTGTAATTTTTTGGTGACACCTAGTGTTTACAATAATTTGTAAAGTTGAGTTCATGATGCAGTATGTTCAATGATGCTGACACATTTGTTACTGGATACTTTCTAACAAACTTCTGCCTTGAGATTTTGTACATGTAAGTAACATGCAACTATAATTCATTACGTTCCGGTGTGGTGTTGTTGACACCAAGATGCAGAGACAGGTGATGGCATGCAATATAATATAATATAATTTGTTAGCAGAAAACAAAAACTAGTGCAGCTAGGGAGTGCACCAAAAGCTGACATTTCTAGTACAAAGGTCAAGCAATAATCTGTGTAGAGGACAATCCAGGAACAAGTGTGTCCCGTTTGCCAATCAGGGACAGGTGAGCGCCCAGACTGGAGAACAGTGTAAAAAAGAGGCAAACACGAAATGGAAACCAGGGTAAGAACACTAGACAAGAAATTAAAAAAAATACCGGAACATTAAAAAAAAAGGGTCAAACTGTCAGGCATGCTAATAATTATTTGATATTTGTTTATATAGACAAATCTGCTGTTTTGGACTGCAACATTGTTCGATGAAGAACAATTATTACTTGTGTGCTCTTGTGTAGCTGCTAACTCCTAGTAATCTTTACGTTTTGTAAATGACTTGACTGAAATAGAAGAAAAGACCAACCTTTTGTTCTCATTGCAAGACATTAAGATGTTAACTAGCTGTCCTGTCATGATCTCTCATGACAAATATTAACATGCAAACTCCACACAGAAAGATCCCGAGCTCAGGATTATACTCAGGACCTTCATATTGTGAGTCACATGCACAAACCCCTGTCCACCGTGCTGCCCCATATTAATATTAATAAGTGACGAAAGTATATTGCGTCTTACAGGACATACATGGTCCTATTTGTACACAAAATCTAAAAACTTTATTTGGGTTAGTTTTTTGTCCGACTCGTAGGAAACAATCACACACAGCCAACTTGTAATTCAAAGAATCTTTGATGTTGGCTCCTTTTTGTGACCAATCCTGGTGAAGGCTCTCTCAGCACAATGCAAAGTGACCTAGTTTATGTTTTCCGTGCTGTCTGCAGCAATAAACACACATGCATGTCATCGTGCACGTGCACGCACACGCATGCACGCACACACACACACACACACATACACACACACACACACACTGAAAGCAGTGGATGAATCCACTTTTATTCAATTATGAAGACTTTGTTCCTCAACGAGTGCTTCTGCGAGCATGATTGCATCCTCGCATAGATGAGGCGTTACTTTAGTGTTGAAAAAAAATGCTCTGACAGTACTGACTTTAGACTCCCAATTGTACTTCTCTTCCTGCTTTAAGTGCTCTCTTGTCGATCTGCAGAGATCCGTAACCAGCTGGTGGAGCAGTTCCGTTGCTTGGAGCAGCAGTCGGAGTCTCGCCAGCAGCTGCTGCAGGACCTGCAGGACTTCTTCCGTCGGAAGGCCGAGCTCCAGCTGGAGTTCTCCAGAGGCCTGGACAAACTGGCGGAGCGCTACTCGGCCAAGATCCGCACTTCCAGAGAGCATCAGCATTTCAAGTGAGTTACGGTGCCTGCATTACTTCACCTGGAAAAAAATATTCGGAATACTAAAGTTATTTTATTTGTTATACGCGACCCATGCTGTAAAAAGTATGCTTTGAAGAATGTTGGCCGCTTGGTGGATCTGTGGCTTGCTCCCCCACACCTCACAGCACAAAGGTCCCTGGTTTGATTCCCACATGGGGACTTTCTGTATGCCGATCACCTTTGTGAGTTTCCCCCAAGTGTTTCAGAATGTTCTCCTCCATTGGAAAACATGTTTGTGGCGCAATTTCCAGCCAGTTCTTTTGACCAAAATACTGACTCAATGCTGGTTCCAGCGTCCTGCGCTGCTTATTCGTCAAACACAACATGAGCAGCTTCTTCATATTTTTATGGATACATGTCTGCTGTTTATTAGCGATGCAACAAATTTTTGACCACTGAAATTTGGCCAAAAATATCCCATGGGTAGTAGTAGTAAGTACACATGTGTACCTGTGTTCTTACTACTTTTACTGGGTTGAAGTTGTAAGTACACGTATCCCTGTTTTCTTACTATTTTTACTGGGTAGGAGTAGTAAGTACACATTTGTCCTGTGTGTTCTTACTACTCCAACTCAATAAAAGTAGTAAGTACATATATGTCTGTGTTCTTAGTACATCTACAAGCTACTGTAGGAGTAGTAAGTATACATGCGTTCATTATTTCTTACTACATCTACAAGGTAGGAGTAGTAAGTACACATGTGTCCCTGTGTTCTTACTACTTTTACTGGGTAGGAGTATTAAGTACACGTGTCCTCTGTGTTCTTACTACTCATACCCAAAAAAAGATAGTAAGTGCAGATATGTCTGTGTTCTTACTGCATCTACAAGGTAGAAGTAGTAACTACACATGTGTCCCTGTGTTCTTACTACTTTTACTGGGTAAGAGTAGTAAGTACACTCTTATGTTCTTACTACTCATACCCAAACAAAGTAGTAAGTGCAGATATGTCTGTGTTCTTACTACATTTACAAGCTACTGTAGGAGTAGTAAGTATACACTTGTTCATTATCTCTTACTACATCTACAAGGTAGAAGTAGTAACTACACATGTGTCACTGTGTTCTTACTACTTTTACTGGGTAAGAGTAGTAAGTACACTCTATGTTCTTACTACTCATACCCAAAAAACGTAGTAAGTGCAGATATGTCTGTGTTCTTACTACATCTACAAGCTACTGTAGGAGTAGTAAGTATATACACATGTTCATTATCTCTTACTGCATCTACAAGGTACGAGTAGTAACTACACATGTGTCACTGTGTTCTTACTACTTTTACTGGGCAGCAGTAGTAAGTACAGGTGTCCTCTGTGTTCTTACTACTCATACCCAAAAAAAGTAGTAAGTGCAGATATGTCCGTGTTCTTACTACATCTACAAGCTACTGTAGGAGTAGTAAGTATACATGCGTTCATTATTTCTTACTACATCTACAAGGTAGGAGTAGTAAGTACATATGTGTCCCTGTGTTCTTACTACTTTTACTGGGTAGGAGTACTAAGTACACGTGTCCTCTGTGCTCTTACTACTAATACCCAAAAAAAGTAGTATGTGTAGATATGTCTGTGTTCTTACTACATCTACAAGCTACTGCTGGAGTAGTAAATATATATGTGTTAATTATTTCTTACTGCATCTACAAGGTAGGAGTAGTAACTACACATGTGTCCCTGTGTCCTTACTACTTTTACTGGGTAAGAGTAGTAAGTACACTCTAAGTTCTTACTACTCATACCCAAAAAAGTAGTAAGTGCAGATATGTCTGTGTTCTTACTACATCTACCAGCTACTGTAGGAGTAGTAAGTATACACTTTTTCATTATCTATTACTACATCTACAAGGTAGGAGTAGTAACTACATGTGTTACTGTGTTCTTACTACTTTTACTGGGCAGCAGTAGTAAGTACATGTGTCCTCTGTGTTCTTACTACACATACCCAAAAAAAGTAGTAAGTGCAGATATGTCTGTGTTCTTACTACATCTACAAGCTACTGTAGGAGTAGTAAGTTTACACATGTTCATTATCTCTTACTACATCTACAAGGTAGGAGTAGTAACTACACATGTGTCACTGTGTTCTTACTACTTTTACTGGGCAGCAGTAGTAAGTACACGTGTCCTCTATGTTCTTACTACTCATACCCAAAACAAGTAGTATGTGTAGATATGTCTGTGTTCTTACTACATCTACAAGCTACTGCAGGAGTAGTAAGTATATATGTGTTAATTATTTCTTACTGCATCTACAAGGTAGGAGTAGTAACTACTCATGTGTCCCTGTGTTCTTACTACTTTTACTGGGTAAGAGTAGAAAGTACACTCTATGTTCTTACTACTCATACCCAAAAAAAGTAGTATGTGTAGATATGTCTGTGTTCTTACTACATCTACCAGCTACTGTAGGAGTAGTAAGTATACACTTGTTCATTATCTATTACTACATCTACAAGGTAGGAGTAGTAACTACACATGTGTCACTGTGTTCTTACTACTTTTACTGGGCAGCAGTAGTAAGTACTGTATTCTTACTACACATACCCAAAAAAGTAGTAATTGCAGATATGTCTGTGTTCTTACTACATCTACAAGCTACTGTAGGAGTAGTAAGTATACATGTGTTCATTATTTCTTACTACATCTACAAGGTAGGAGTATAAAGTACACATGTGTCCCTGTGTTCTTACTACTTTTACTGGGTAGGAGTAGTAAGTAGACGTGTCCTCTGTGTTCTTACTACTCCTACGCAATAAAAGTATTAAGTACAGATATGTCTGTGTTCTTACTACATCTACAAGCTGCTGTAGGAGTAGTAAGTATACATGTGTTCAGTATTTCTTAATACATCTACTAGGTAGGAGTAGTAACTACACGTGTCCCTATGTTCTTACTACTTTTACTAAGAAGGAGTAGTAAGTAGACGTGTCCTCTGTGTTCTTACTACTACTACCCAATAAAAGTATTAAGTACAGATATGTCTGTGTTCTTACTACATCTAGAAGCTACTGTAGGAGTAGTAAGTACACATGTGTTCATTATTTCTTACTACATCTACTAGGTAAGAGTAGTAAATACACGTGTCTTGTGTTCTTACTACTTTTACTGGGTAGGAGTAGTAAGTAGACATTTCCTATGTGTTCTTACTACTCCTACCCAATAAAAGTATTAAGTACAGATATGTCTGTGTTCTTACTACATCTACAAGCTACTGTAGGAGTAGTAAGTATACATGTGTTCATTATTTCTTACTACATCTACTAGGGAGGAGTAGTAACTACACGTGTCCCTGTGTTCTCACTACTTTTACTAAGAAGGAGTAGTAAGTAGACGTGTCCTCTGTGTTCTTACTACTACTACCCAATAAAAGTATTAAGTACAGATATGTCTGTGTTCTTTCTACATCTACAAGCTACTGTAGGAGTAGTAAGTACACATGTGTTCATTATTTCTTACTACATCTACTAGGTAAGAGTAGTAAATACACGTGTCTTGTGTTCTTACTACTTTTACTGGGTAGGAGTAGTAAGTAGACATTTCCTATGTGTTCTTACTACTCCTACCCAATAAAAGTATTAAGTACAGATATGTCTGTGTTCTTACTACATCTACAAGCTACTGTAGGAGTAGTAAGTATACATGTGTTCATTATTTCTTACTACATCTACTAGGTAGGAGTAGTAACTACACGAGTCCCTGTGTTCTTACTACTTTTACTAAGAAGGAGTAGTAAGTAGACGTGTCCTCTGTGTTCTTACTACTACTACCCAATAAAAGTATTAAGTACAGATATGTCTGTGTTCTTACTACATTTACAAGCTACTGTAGAAGTAGTAAGTATACATGTGTTCATTATTTCTTACTACATCTTCAAGGTAAGAGTAGTAAATACACGTGTCTTGTGTTCTTACCACTTTTACTGGGTAGGAGTAGTAAATAGACATTTCCTATGTGTTCTTACTACTCCTACCCAATAAAAGTAGTATGTGTAGATATGTCTGTGTTCTTACTACATTTACAAGCTACTGTAGGAGTAGTAAGTATACATGTGTTCATTATTTCTTACTGCATCTACTAGGTAGGAGTAGTAACTACACATGTCCCTGTGTTCTTACTACTTTTACTAAGAAGGAGTAGTAAGTAGACGTGTCCTCTGTGTTCTTACTACTACTACCCAATAAAAGTATTAAGTACAGATATGTCTGTGTTCTTACTACATCTACAAGCTACTGTAGGAGTAGTAAGTATACATGTGTTCATTATTTCTTACTACATCTACTAGGTAGGAGTAGTAACTACACGTGTCCCTGTGTTCTTACTACTTTTACTAAGAAGGAGTAGTAAGTAGACGTGTCCTCTGTGTTCTTACTACTTTTACTGAGTAGGAGTAGTAAGTAGACGTGTCCTCTGTGTTCTTACTACTCCTACCCAATAAAAGCATTAAGTACAGATATGTCTGTGTTCTTACTACATTTACAAGCTACTGTAGAAGTAGTAAGTATACATGTGTTCATTACTTCTTACTGCATCTATAAGGTAGGAGTAGTAAGAACACATGTGTTCCTGTGTTACTACTACACTTACTGGTTAGAACAAGCCTGTTGACTAGATTGAGAACTGCTGCCACTTAGTTGCAGACCTATCCAGAGGGTCCTGACCCACTATTTGAGAAACACATTCACTACAACAACTAGCGGTGGGAAGGCTCTTAACCTGAAGCATTGGTCCCCAACCACTGGTCCCGGTACGGGTCCGTGACGCATTTGCTACTGGGCCACACAGAAGCATCATTTCAAAACGATCATATTAGTTCATGTAAGTTGCCATTTGTCATCTGCAGTCATCTGTTGATGGTATATACAACAAGGTCAGTAAGACAGCCCCAACATGAGACATAAACAGTACAATAAAATAAACTTTCTCAGATATAATTATAATAAAAATAGAGACCCATATAAAACAGTTGGTTTCTGCATTACCTCAGCTCAGGGTAGATCATGAATAGTCACCATGCAGTTCAGTAAAGCAGATGGAAAAGCGCTATCGTGCTAATGTGCAAGTGTGCTAAATTGTTGCGTATAATAAGTGTGCTGAAGAAAGAAAATATGTCCTAGTAAGATAAATTGCCGTTGTTTTTGCACATAGCCCTATTGCACAAGTTGTTAGCATTAACATGTTTTTACTAGGGGTGTAACCGTACACAAAAATTTCGGATAGGTACGTACCTCGGTTCAGAGGTCACAGTTTGGTTCATTTTCGGTACGGTAAGAAAACAACAAAATATACATTTTTTGAATATTTATTTAACACATTTGCTAAATCTTCCACCAAAAATATTTTTCTTAGTGGAATATTTGATGTGAAGTAATCAGAAACTTGCATAGGTCAATAATTCATAATAACATGGATTTTGATTCAATATAATGTTTTGAGCAATGACAGTTTGAAAGAAAAAAAACAGCTTTGTTTTATTAGTCAACGTTGCAACTTTTTCTAAATTACCTTTAGCCTTTAAGCTTTTTTATTTCACTTTTTTTTTGGTTTTGTTTATTTTAATAGTATTTTTAGAATGTGCCGTGGGCCTTTAAAACATTAGCTGTGGGCCGCAAATGGCCTCCGGGGCCATAGATAATTAAAAATAAAATCTGATAAATCTATGGGGAAAAAGCGGTGCCTGGCGACGCATGCGCATTTATCATAACTCTCTCGCACTCTCTGTCTCTGCCCCTCCCTCACGAATGTTGTTGCACGCACCACTTTTTTTTTTTTTTCAACCCCTTCTTAACCCTGAACGTACATTGAAAATACACACAACCCTAACTTAAAATGCCGGACATTCGAGGCATTTAAGAAACTCCACCTGGACAGCTCTGCAAAGAGGACATATCCCGTGAAAAGAGGAGGTATGGTCAGTCTATCATAGCCCAGTTGTTGCTAGAATGCCGTGTGTTGTTGTTTTTTTGATTGATCGAAACTTTTATAAGTAGATTGCACAGTACCGTACATATTCCGTACAATTGACCACTAAATGGTAACACCCGAATAAGTTTTTCAACTTGTGTAAATCGGGGTCCACGTTAATCAATTCACAGTGCCTCGGTGTGCGCTACTTAATATGTCCGTGTCGTTCGGTACACCTCCGAACCGAACCGAAACCCCCGTACCAAAACAGTTCAATACAAATACACGTACCGTTACACCCCTAGTTTTTATGTATGGAATATTGAAAACAAAAAACATACATCAGGGTATATATGTAAGAAATATTGCACAAAATATGAATACATAACTTTTAGCACAGAAATAGAAATGTATAGAAAGCCAAATAAATCCATTGGAACTAATAGCAAGTATACCTAGTTGTATTATATATTTATGCTCTTGCCCTCAGCAATGATCACAATTTTGCAAAATTGAGTAAAAAAGTCTTTGGACAACGTTATGATGAGTTGTTTTTTTCCATTCACTTATTTTTGCTGTATTTATCCGCCACATGTGGAAAGCCGGTCTGTGAAAATAAAGTCTGCATCAAACCAGTCCCTTGTGCAAAAAAGGTTGGCGATCCCTGACCTAAAGTACAGAATGACATTCAGCCAATGACAGCTTGTATCCCAGTAAGAAAAATTAGTAACCTGGGACCCGCGTATCATTAGGTTCCCCAATTGGTTTCAAAATGTTGCACACTGTAGTGCTGGACAGAAGATGCTGGCTTGGAAACAAAGAGCTGTCAGCTACTAAAAGGATGGACAATAACAACGACTAAGGATGAATAAATGCAGAAGAATTGACCTGAAATTAAGTCAGGGCCTCAGGCTGCAGTGTTCTTCCCAACTAGGTCAGACCCTTCTTTGTCCACTCCTACCAACCCGTCTTATTCTGGACGTGATTGTCATTTCTTTACATTTTTCAAACAGGACGCTCACGTCCTCAGCGCTCACAAAAGTAAAGAGCTAAGGAAGTCAAATAAATGATAGCTATTTTGCTCAAAGTGTCCAATGGACTGATGTTGAGCTCATGTTCATGTTTGTTATCTTACATAAATATATGTCATTATATGTTCTCCCCTGACAGTGTGGGTTCCCTCCGGGTACTCCGGCTTCCTCCCATTTCCAAAGACATGCACCTGGGGATAGGTTGATTGGCAACACTAAATTGGCCCTAGTGTGTAAATATGAGTGTGAATGTTGTCCGTCTATCTGTGTTGGCCCTGCGATGAGGTGGCGACTTGCCCAGGGTGTACCCCGCCTTCCGCCCGATTGTAGCTGAGATAGGCGCCAGCGCCCCCCGCGACTCAGAAAGGGAATAAGCAGTAGAAAATGAATGGATGGATGGATGGATGGATTATATGGCTTTACTATATTATATTACTAAATTACATTATTATAAAAAGTGAGGACATTTTGAGCTCATGTTGCTGGGCAACCTAATGATCCGTCCAATCTTTTGGGTCTCTCCGGCCGATTATGTAAACATTCCAACCAGGCAGTGTGTGACGCTGATGAACGGAGCATTCCTCTAAGGCAGTGGTTCTCAAATGGGGGTACGCGTACTTGAAGGTATGCCAAGGGGTATGTGAGATTTTTAAAAAATATTTTAAAAATAGCAGTATATCAAAAATCCTTTATAAATATATTTATTGAATAATACTTCAACAAAATATGAATGTAAGTTCATAAACTGTGAAAAGAAATGCAACAATGCAATATTCAATGTTGACAGCTAGATTTTTTTGTGGACATGTTCCATAAATATTGATGTTAAAGATGTTAGAATTAAGTTCATGAATCCAGATAGATCTCTATTACAATCCCCAAAGAGGACACTTTAAGTTGATGATTACTTCTATGTGTAGAAATCTTTATTTATAATTGAATTACTTGTTTGTTTTTCAACAAGTTTTTAGTTATTTTTATATCTTTTTTTCCAAATAGTTCAAGAAAGACCTCTACAAATGAGCAATATTTTGCACTGTTATACAATTTAATAAATTAGAAACTGATGACATAGTGCTGTATTTTACTTCTTTATCTCTTTTTTTTTTAACCAAAAATGCTTTGCTCTGATTAGAGGGTACTTGAATTATAAAAATGTTCACAGAGGGTACATCACTGAAAAAAGGTTGAGAACCACTGCTCAAAGGACCACCCTGTCACTTGACTTTTCTTGTCGCCACAGATCACCTTCATCAAACCCCTTCCGTCACTTAAAATAGCCATCATCATAAATGGCCGTCTACTCCCCGACTACAACGCCTCAAGCCTTAGTCCCAATTATATGTTGCAGCTTAGAGAAGCCTTTGCTAATTGTTATTATCAGTCTTACTTTCATTTCTAATGTCAGTTAGAATAGAATAGAGTTTTATTGTCATTATTGCAGTGAACAGGTTCAAAGAACAACGAAATTGGAGCAGATCCCCTAAGGTGCATATACAATATGGTAATATAAATAGTAAAAAAAAGATAGAAATAAGAGATTTATCTATATATATATGGGTATATATATCCACACAGACGCATATATGCATACATATGAATATATATACACACATACATATAACATTATTGCACATTATAGTCCGAAAAAATAAAAAAAATTAAAAGACATGACACATGAGGACATGATGGACATATTGTGCTCACTCAGTGCCTGTTTATTGCTACTATGGCTCTTGGGTAAAAGCTGTTTTTTAGTCTATTTGTGCCAGCTTTTAGCACCCTTACCAGGACTATTAAGACCATGCTTATATGCTTTATGCTTTATGCAACTCAATAAAGAGTAGAAGGTTGGTCACTATGATGAGTTTATTTGCTAAAAATACTGCATACATTTCAGTACGGGACAAATCTGCAATTTCTTCCCTATTGACCAGAAGTCTACTTAAAGCCTGGGCTGCATATTATTTCTTCATTGACTATATTGCAAGGCATTTATGTATATGGGGCGGTATAGCTCGGTTGGTAGAGTGGCCGTGCCAGCAACTTGAGGGTTGCAGGTTCGATTCCCGCTTCCGCCATCCTAGTCACTGCCGTTGTGTCCTTGGGCAAGACACTTTACCCACCTGCTCCCAGTGCCACCCACACTGGTTTAAATGTAACGTAGATATTGGGTTTCACTATGTAAAGCGCTTTGAGTCACTAGAGAAAAGCACTATATAAATATAATTCACTTCACACATATGTATTTATGTATTTGATATTTGTTTACTTACTTTGGTATATTATTTATGTATTACTTATTCACTTATCTGTTACAGAGAACAAGGAAATGCTATGTTATGAAAAAGGGTAGGATTTAATTAGCTATGCTTTTTCCTACTGCTTTTTGGACGTGCTGTAAAGAAACAACTGGAAATATGTGATGCATGGCATTGTATCGAATGCATGTGCGAAATACACTGAAACTGAACTGAACTGAATTTATACTTTTCTCTCACATAACGTGAAAATATTAGTACGCAACTGTACCATCATGAAAGTTCAGTACCAAAAACTACGACAATTTTAGGATCAAAATCATAGAAGTATGGAAATAAATTCAAGAGCAAGATCAGGTTACTGTCAGAGTTTGTTGGTGACGAACCCCAAGATGCAGAGAAGGAGGCAGGCACTGCGTAGGAAAACATAATTTAATTTAACACTAAGACAAAACCGAACAAAAAGGTACAAACAAAAGGCGCGCACGAGGCGGATAACAAACTTGGCTAAGAACAAAAACACTTACTGTGACACGACGGAACAATGGCATGAACAGAGTGAACAGAAGTAGACAAAGCTACAACACACGACAATAATCCAGCATCTGACTGGAGGACCAAACAGGCTCAAATAGTGTCTGGCTGATTAACACCAGGTGTGGCCAGGTGCCAATCAGCCACAGCTGAGGGGACACAGCACCCAGGGGGACAAACAGGAAAAAAAAACAAAATAAGAGTGCTGACAGGAACTAAAGACAGGAAATGCTACACACACAGAGGAAAAACTAAAACACAACCAAACTGTCAGGGGCAAGCCTGACAGTAAACCCCCTCCCCATACCGGATACCAGACGTTTTAGAAAACCGACCCCCCCCAAAAAAAACAGTCCATAGTCACAGGAGGGTGGAGGGAGGACAAGGAGGTGGGCCTCCAGGCCAAGTGTCCCCGCAACCAGCGGAGAAGAGTCAGGTGGCGACGGCGAGTTGAACGCCACCACAATTGGCGAGGCGGTCGCCCGTGAAACGACCACATTTGTGGCCGACTAGAGGATTGTGGCGCCGTCTGCTGGCCCACCGGACAGGATGGTGGTGAGCCCTGCTGGTCCACCGGACAGGATGGTGGTGGCGACCCCTGCTGGTCCACCGAACAGGATGGTGCTGGCGACCCCTGCTGGTCCACCGGACAGGATGGTGGTGGTGACCCCTGCCGCTGGCCCACCGGACAGGATGGTGGTGGCGCCCCCTGCCCCTGGCCCACCAGACAGGATGGTGGCGCCCCCTGCTGCTGGCCCACCTTCAATATTTACATATTGAAGTCATTTTAAGCATACTGCGGCGTATTAATTTCACAGACGTATCAAAACGTTTTCATTTTCTTTTGATAACAACTACTCCTACTAGTCATGGCAGACCTTGTGAGAGTCAAAGACTACATTGGGACAAATTAGGATTTAGAACCATATATATTTGAGCCTAAATATACAGAATATGAGCTACAACTATTAGAAACTGAGTGATAAGCAGATCCAGCAAGCAGCACTATTTGTAAATGCTAAACAAGAAAAAATAATTAAAGAATCACTTACTGTACAATGTCCGCTCTCTCTGGGATGCAAGTGATGGGATGTTTATATCTTCCCATTTAAATGAAGAATCAATCATAATCCTCCTGAAAGTGAAAAAAAAAGGTGGGCGCAAACAAGCATCTTTTCTTGTCCTTCTCGCCATTTCTGGGTTTAAGTTGATAGTCAAAGTTGACCAACTTCTCGGTTTATGGCCGCAATCTTCTACAAGACAAATGAGAGGCATGATTTATAATTCAAAATCAACTTTTACTAACTCACAGGCGATGCATCAGCTCACCAGCTCAATACTGTATGTCAATAGCTGCATAAGCTAGGTACCTCTCTCTGATCATAGCGCCGCTGAAGGTAGTTCATAGGTGTTAACGCTTATCATAACAATGTCGCTAATACTTGGTTATTATTCGAGTCACAATGGAGTATTGTTGACGGTTTTTGGATGTTTTTTTCAGTAGGATTTATGGGCGCATTAGATTACCTCCATTGCTTGCATTGTTAGCCACCTTGTATTTGCCTTAATTTACGATTTAGAATGCAAAAAAAATTTGAGAATCATAAGTGTTCTTGTTTGGCAAAACTAAATTGGTCCGAGTGTGTGAATGCGAGTGTGAATGTTGTCTGTCTATCTGTGTTGCACTCGGCCTTTCGCCCGAGTGCAGCTGGGATAGGCTCCAGCAACCCCTGCGACCCCGAGAGGGACAAGCGGTAGAAAATAGATGGATGAATGGATGGATGTGTTCTTGTCTTACATAGGGACAAAAACGATAGGCAACATAAAAAAAAAAAAGTGCAGTTCCCCTGTAAGACAAAATTAAAGGCAAATACTCTCCAGGCATAACAACTTCAAACTGTAGACAAGACCCAAAAATACACACTGATTTTTTTTTAATTCATCTTGGATAAGCCAAGGCACTAAATCCAAACATAGGATAATAATAGTCTTACCTATTGAACATTTGACTCATATCGTCAGTTGTAACGACGGAGTAAAGACCCGCATTTACAAAATGTGAACTAAGTGTGCAATACTGACAAATCATAGACTCTATTCAGCAAAAGGATATTTTGAAGCAGCCATATTTACCATTTGGCTTGTATGCTAGTAATAAAAAAGAACTTCATCTTTGTCTGGATAATTTTTTTAGTTATCGCCTTCTAACTGAGACTCAAAGGGTCTGATCTACTAAAATTTTAGTCCTAAATAGTGTGTACAAACTATAACATTGTGTGTACTCTGTGTTGGTGTGTGACGATCTACTAAGACTGCCTGTACAATTGATAAAAAGCACAAAAGTTGTGCAGACCTTCATATTTAAAGAAGGATGAATTGTGCACTAACATGACTGCCACCATGGAGAAACTCATTTAATAAACATTCATGTTATAATGCTCCTATCATGTTTCATTCTTTCAAACATGAAGCACACAAATATAATCTGTGCCACTTTTCTGGTCTAAATAAAGGCACTTCTGCAGTGTGAACAACAACGAAACTCACCTTTTAACGCGTTGTTGTTGTTGTTGAGGTGGGTGGGGGTAGCGGAGGATGTATATATTTTCAAGTATTTTAAATATATGTAGACATATATACATGTGTATATGTATGTGTATATATATATATATATATATATATATATGTTTGTATGTATATATATATATGTTTGTGTATATATATATATATATATATATATACATATATATATATATATATATAATATGTAATCCGTTCATGAATGAGTATAATCGTTCGGCCACCGTGTTCAATGGAGAAGTCTCAAAAAACAATGGAGAAGTCTGAGCTACAAAATTTCCAGGCAGCATACCCTTTCCCCTTCGAGCTGTCCTGGATGAACTGAAATTATTTTTCCCAATCATTTTGGAACATGCAAGCCTACTTCTTCTTCTTACTCATCGTCGCCATGTCTCTTCTTCCTTCTTCTGCTTCGTCTCTGTTATGTTTCCGGACATTACTACTTGCCGTAGTTTTGAAGCAATGCATGATGGGAATCCGGATGTTGCGTGTCAGTGTATTAACGTGCCAACTGGAATAAACACATGCTGAGAAATAGTTCCGTGCCTGCCCACTTTATGGGTTATAGATACACCTATGGATAACAAAGATATATATAATAGTCTCCTTTTCAGATGAGAGAGGACGCTAAAGGCAGTGCCTTTAAGACACGTCCCCAATATTGTTGTCTGGGTGGAAATCAGGAGAAATTTGGGAGAATGGTTGCCCCGGGTGATTTTCGGGAGGGGCACTGAATTATATACAGTGGGGCAAAAAAGTTTTTAGTCAGCCCCCGATTGTGCAAGTTCTCCCACTTAAAATGATGACAGAGGTCTCTAATTTTCATCATAGGTGCACTTCAACTGTGAGAGGCAGAATGTGAAAAAAAATCCAGGAATTCACATTGTAGGAATTTTAAAGAATATATTTGTAAATTATGGTGGAAAATAAGTATTTGGTCAACCATTCAAACCATTCATTCTTTCCTTAACACGGATCAATCGTCCTGTCCTGTACCTCTACTCACTATACTGAGTGAGTAGAGGTACATTAATTATATATTATATATAATTATATTAAAAGTGAAAGAGAGGTGTATTGTACATTGTGCATTTATTCAATAATCAAATACAAGCGGTCACTGAGTGAGAGTGTAGATCTGCCACCACAAGCCCAGCTAGTGTGCATTACCACAGCGTGGAGAAAAGCTCCAAAAGCGTGCAAGCCAACCGTTATCACTTCCATAAGTGCTAAGAAAACACAGCTTAGAGACTATCTTCTGTCGCTTGGCAACACTTTGAACACCACTGCTTTGCTTATTTCGCCAGGAGGCAAAGTGTGGCCAGGGGGCCATTTGCTAAACACACCACTTGTTTGACTTTTTGGAGAATTAGAATAAACAAAAATTACAGCAAAAATTTTAAAAAATACATCAACAATCTATAACGTAATGAGAAAAGGCTGAAATGTTTATTCTAATAATGAAACACAAAGATTTGTCTTTGAGTATATGTTTTATCCTTTTTATTAGCCTTTTTAATTACAAATGACATGATAAAGTAAGACTACCACCATATTGAGGGAATATTAATAACAATAATGTTTGTTTTATGTACTTCAGGGGTCCACGCCAATTCTTTTTGCAGTGTTGAATAGTTGACTGGTGTTGTATTTATGATCATAATTATAAGTATAGTATCGGTTGTTTTGATATACTGGGAAGTTATAGATCACTGATGTTCTTTTTTTCATGTATAGTTATTTCCTAGCAGCTGATACTGATATTTAAATTACCATATTTCCTTGAATTGCCGCCTTGGTATATAGTATGCGCCGACCTTGAATTACTGCCGGCTCAAACTTGTTTCGCAAAATAATTAGCGCATGCTTAGTATTACCGCCGGGTCAAACTCGTCACGTCACGAGTGACACTTCCCCTGTCATCATTTTCAAAATGGATGAGGCTGATTTCAATAATTTGAAATCGCTTGAAGGGAAGAAGATGAAGAGCTATTCAGTAGGATTTAAGGTCCAAGCTATTGAATACCGGTATGCTAAAAAGAACAGTAAGCATTATGTTTTATTAATATACTGTAGCTGCGTGTGTCAAATATGAGTCATTAAATGACTCCCGCCTCCTGGTGGTAGAGGGCGCTAGTGATCCTTCTTGCGACTACTCGGCTGCAGAAGAAGTGACAACAAGTGCCATGATATGTGCTGGGAACGGATATGATGCGGGGGGTGCACGACGGACCTTTTAGGATGTAACACTACTACTCTTATGCTGGCTATGTAACCAACTGGGCTGAAATAAAGCATGTTCCAGTCCTAAATACCCAGTGTATTATTATACAATAACACTTCATGGTGGCAGCGGTGGGATAAAGAGATCACCCACGGAGCAGAACGAGAGGGGGAGTTGTCCGAGGATTATTCTGTCATCGCCCGCACGTGAGGAGCCGAGCTAACTGATAAAACAGTTTTCTAAACTGGACTTTCAATCGAAGCAGGAAGTAATTAAGGAAGATCTCCATCGAGACAGAAAGACTTTTGAAACTGAAGAAAGGTAAGGAAGACTTCTATAAACAAGTTATCGATGCTTTAGATCAGAATGAACTGCTCATGGACTTAATTTATAAGTAAAGGTAAGACCATAATAACGTTTTTTTTAATTAAATGTGCTTTTCATGATGGTATCCTTACATCACACTCAAAGTTTTACCGCATGCCTTTGGTAATTTTTAAAATAATTAGCGCATGCTTGCCTTTACCGCATGCCTTTGGTAAGCGCTGGAGTGAGAAGAAGTTTTAAATTAATTAGCGCCCTGGCGGCAATTCAAGAAAATACGGCGTGTTGTTGCTCACTGATCTTAGCAGATTTAAAAGTATATGGGTTCAGTTTTTTTCCTTTTTTTTTAATCATGGTATCAAATAAGTATTAAGAATCATAGAAATTCACAGATATTAAAATCAATTATTGAAATTCTGGTATCATGCACTGAAATATATGACCGTTAAAACTACAGCAAGTAATTGTTAAAAAGCAACAGTAAAATCAAAAATAGTTCATCACAGTAGTAAAAGCAGTGGATTTCTGCAAACTAAGAAACAGTAGATAACCTAAATAGCTTTGGTTAAAATACATAGAAAACACATGACTTTACTGTGAAAATGTAAAATTTATTTGCAAATACTGTAATGTCACAAGCATGCAATTACTCTAAAATGTACAGTATTATTCTGTCGGAATTAAATATTTTGCAGATTGTACATTTCAATTCGTAGAGTACCTTAAAGATGCCATATGTAGTAATGTGGCTAGAAATGGTACTGCAATAACGGTCAAAATTCTGTAATGCCCTCCCACCCTCTACGATTGAGGTTGCCAGATACAAAGCCGAATCCTACTCCAAGGAACTACAAATGGCAATAGACGAGTCTTACGCTGTATATTTCTCTTGTTTATGCTTCTTGCAAGATGGTTTACTAAGTAAGTATGCCATATTTTTCTGATATCGGTTAGCCGAATGTATTTGTAAAGTTACACAGCAATATTTTAGTTGGGAGTCTTGACAGATTGTTGGCTTTACCCTGCTAAAATGTTTAGTTTGACCGCACGGACCACCATCAAAATAATTATATACAATAATATATGATATATATGGCATAGGCCTACTTTGATGACATGCAGTAAAATTACTGCCATATTTTGTTCAGCATAACTCCATATTGCATCCAACCTGACACACGGCATTTTCTTCCATGTACACACATCACCATCTTTCAGTGCAGAGTGCAATTTTATAAGCCAAACCACGTTATGCATAAACCACGTTACGCATAAATCATATAACCTACTACCATGTCAATACACAAAGTAGAACATCATTACATGTAATGCATTATATTGTGCCCAGCGAATACCACCCCATATGTGTTTGATGCACATACAGTACTACAAACTGCACTTGCATGCTAAGTAAGCATTACACTTCGCTCCTAAGCATTCGTTGCAGGAACATATTAGCTTTGTTAGACAAGATCATAGACTGTATTTGACAATATAGTTTACATACAAAATGTCCATTTTCATTTATTACAAGTAATAAGTAAACGTAACTGCCTGACTTACCTATCGAGGAGGAAATTGGCAAGTTTGGCATCTTCTCTGCCTTCCATCGTCTCCATCTTTCAAAGGCATCCCGATACAAATCCTTGTTTTGTTTCTGGCTTTGTCATGAATAAGTTGAGAATTGTAACGACGCCTTTTAGATTTACTAAGGTCTGACATGTTTAGTAAGTTTACCAGTGGCATTAGCTAGACGAAAAGGACGGAGCGTACCCGGCAACCTGGATGTGACAAACTCACAGACTTTCTATTTGGTCAAACGGTGGAGGGCGGGGCATCAAAATGAAAACAATAACAATATTTCGGGGCTGTAAATCTAATTTTGAAATGAGCTGAACTACTGTTATTAGTTATAATGGTATTTGAAAAGAACATGATTTATTAATGCCTTTTGACACAGCAGGGCAATTTAATGATGACTTGATATGAAATTATTACATATGGCACCTTTAATTGTTTTAGGGGTCTGTGTTAAAGCATCAGCCAAGTTAACTTTTGGCTAACAACATGTTTTCTTGTATTTTTCTTGTATTTTTGTGGCAAGTCGTTTCCAAAATCGAAATTAACCACACTGTGTTTAAGTTTGGTGGAACTGGTTGCGAGCTGCTATTTACCAGCATTTAAGGCTCCTTTTTAATTGAATGAACATGTTGCGGAAAGCTGTGTTGAGGTGTTGTCCAGTGGAAGGTGGTACAAATACTTTCAAGTTAAAATACTTAACGTATCACTCACATGTCTCAGAAAAACAGGTATTGGTGACAGGGCAGCACGATGGCGCCGTTGTTAGCGTTTGTGGCTCACAGTGAGAAGATTCTGGGTTTGATTTCCGGGTTAGGGGTCCTTGTGTGTGGAGTTTGCATGTTTTCCCAGTGACTGCGTGAGTTCTCTGTGGGTCCTCCAGCTTCATCCCCCCTCCAAAGACATACACCTGGAGATAGACTGATTGGCCCTAATTTGTTATTCGGTGAATTCCTGGCAACCACAGCTGCCAGTATTTTAACAAAAATTCTATAGTTTTTTTTTTCTAACCATGAAAAACAATCATTATTATCATTATTATAATTATTTTTCATAATAAAATATACCATAATTAAAAACAATTAACTGTAAAATCAACAGATTTAACACCAACATACTGTAATGTCCGACACATCGTGACGTGATTTTTTACAGTAAATTTTTGACAATCACAGCTGCCTGTATTTTACAGTATATTGTGCAGATTTTTTTTACACTGTGACATAGTCTAATATTTGTATTTATGACAGAACTATGTAAAGTTCAAACACAAGCATATACAGTAAGGATCTGTCTCTCCATCATCTGTTATATTGCAGCAATCACCTCCATCTGACCGCAGCGCAGCCATTTGTGTGTAACTGTCCCAGTTTTAAAAAATATTTAAGGCATGCTAAATATAGACAGTTTCAGTTTTGATAAATCACATTGCGAGCGCTAAATGATTATATTTGCATCTCCTTCTCCTACTTTGTGTGTTCTAATAATCAGCATATATTCTACATATACATAAAGACAAACACTAAATCTATCCACCCATTTTCCACCGCTTGTCCTTCTCGTGATCCTGGGCTGCTGGAGCCTATCCTATGGACCCTGGAGAAGACGTCACCTTATTGCAAGGGCCACAAGCACTTAATGGATTGTGTAAACCAGGGGTCACCATCCTTTTTGAAACAAAGACCTACTTCTTGGGTACTGATTAATGCAAAGGGCTACCAGTTTGATACACACATAAATAAATTGCCAGAAATAGCCAATTTGCTCAATTTACCTTTAACTCTATGTTATTGTTAATAATTAATGATATTTATCTTTGTGGAAACACTGATCATCTTAATTATTTCTCACAATAAAGATATATGGAAACCGATACATATAAAAAAAAAAGGGTATTTCTGTCTTTCATTCCGTCGTACATTTTTTTTCCTTCTGCGGAAGGTTTTTTGTAAAGAATAAATGATGAAAAAAAAACACTTAATTGAACGGTTTAAAAGAGGAGAAAACACAAAAAAAGGACAATTAAATTTTGAAACATAGTTTATCTTCAATTTCGACTCTTTAAAATTCAAAATTCAACCGAAAAAAAAGAAGAGAAAAACTAGCTAATTCGAATCTTTTTGAAATAATAAAAAAAAAGGATTTTTGGAACATCATTAGTATTTTTTCCTGATTAAGATTATTTTTAAAATTTTGATTAAATGTTTTAAATAGGTTAAAATCCAATCTGCACTTTGTTAGAATTTATAACACATTGGACCAAGCTATATTTCTAACAAAGACAAATCATATTTCTTCTAGATTGTCCAGAATTAAAACAAAAAAAAAATTCAAAAGACTTTGAAATAAGATTAAAATTTTATTCTACAGATTTTCTAGATTTGCCAGAATATTTTTTGGGAATTTTAATCATAAAAAGTTTGAAAGATATTTCACAAATATCCTTCATCGAAGAAACAGAAGCTAAAATGAAGAATTAAATTAAAATGTATTTTTTATTCTTTACAATAAAAACATTTTTTTTTACTTCAACATTGATTTAAATTGTCAGGAAAGAAGAGGAAGGAATTTAAAAGGTAAACAGGTATATGTGTTTAAAAATCCTAAAATAATTTTTAAGGTTGTATTTTTTCTCTAAAAGTGTCTTTCTGAAAGTTATAAGATGCAAAGTAAAAAAATTAATCAATTTATTTAAACAAGGGAGGACCAAGTCTTTAAAATATTTTCTTGGATTTTGAAATTCTATTCGAGTTTTGTCTCTCTTAGAATTAAAAATGTTGAGCAAAGCAAGACCAGCTTGCTAGTAAATAAATAAAATTGAAAAAAAAAAAAAAGGCAGCTCATTAGTAAGTGCTGGTATTTGAGATATTTTTAGAACAGGCCAGCGGGCGACTCATCTGGTCTTTACGGGCTACCTTGTGCCCGTGGTCACCGCTTTGGTGACCCCGGGTGTAAACTATTTTCAACATTTTAGAACAGCACCTGGTTTATCATGTAGATTGTGCATACAATGCACAATCTACATGATAAACCATATTTGGATTGGATCGGCCGCCGATATTTGCCAAAAAATGCGTATCGGCAAGGCATGGGAAAATGCCGATCCAGATCCAGTTTTAAAAAAAACTCCGGTCCGTGTTTTCCAACGCACCGATTTAAATAATACATTCCACTCTTCTGCTGCTCCCTAAACTCCGTTCCGCATTTTCCAGCACACCTTCAAAACATCCACAGGTCTGCCTTCTAACCGTTCAGACGGCCGTGTGAATTAAAAGTTACGGTAAAAATGTCAGCTGTGTGAGATTATTTTAACCCACAATACGAAAACGATGAAGAGGTGGACTGCAAAAGATGCCACAATAAAGTCAAGCGCGGTGGTAAAGTTGTAAGACATTTTAATGACTCTTGCGAGTGAGAGGCTTTTTAGCACTAGTAGATGAACACAGGAGCAAGCTGACTCCTGAGCACCATGAAGTGCTCATCTTAGTTAGAAAGAATCTCCCCATTATGCTTGGACTTCAATTGTTTGTCCCCCCTGACTGGGACAAACAATTGAAGGGAGTGTGTAGATATTTTGATGCTGAGTTATAGACATTTTATCCCACTCAGGTTGTTTGTGTGTTTTTTGCTTTTTTAAATAATGTTTACAGCATTATTTGCACTTTATACTGTTCACTTTTTTACTGTTTAATGATGCCATTTCTGTTTGTCGTGTATAATTTTTGATATTTTGTGTTTATCCTTGAATACCAACTATTGTGTATTATTCAAACTCACCTAATTCAGCTGGCTAGTTGTTATCAAGAGTACTAAAATCCTTTTCAGCATGAATCTGACAACTAAGTAGGCTAAATAACTTTAAACTTTAATACATGCTCGGATAGGCCAGTATCGGTATCGGATCGGAAGTGCAAAAACAATATCGGTATCGGATCGGAAGTGCAAAAACCTGGATCGGGACATCCCTAGTGCATACTTTCACATTTGCACAAATTTTAATACACACAAACCCTTAGTATATCACAGTTGTTCTCAAACATGGGTACGTGTACCCCTGTGGGTACTTGAAGGTATGCCAAGGGGTACGTGAGAGCTTTCAAAAATATTCTAAAAACAGCCACAACTCAAAAATCCTTTATAAATATATTTATTGAATTATACTTCAACAAAATATAAATGTAAGTTCATAAACTGTGAAAAGAAAATACAACAATGCAATATTCAGTGTTGACAGCTAGATTTTTGTGGATATGTTCCATAAATATTGATGTAAAGATATCTTTTTTTGTGAAGAAATGTTTAAAATTACGTTCATGAATCCAGATGGATCTCTATTACAATCCGCAAAAAGAGGGCACTTTAAGTTGATTATTAGTTCTATGTGTAGAAATATTTATTTATACTTGAATCACTTGTTTATTTTTCAACAAGGTTTTAGTTATTTTTATATCTATTTTTCCAAATAGTTCAAGAAAGACTACTACAAATGAGCAATATTTTTGCACTGTTATGCAATTTAATAAATCAGGAACGGATGACATAGTGCTGTATTTTACTACTTTATCTGGTTTTTTTTTTAACCAAAAATGCTTTGCTCTGATTAGAGGGTACTTGAATTAAAAAAATGTTCACAGTGGGTACATCACTGAAAAAAGGTTGAGAACCACTGGTATATCATACCCAGAGTCTTCTGTCATGTTTTAAATGCTGCTGTCATTTAGTCATCTGCCATAAAATCAGAAATACAATTAGACTTTTTGAATTAAGTGTTAGCGTATCAGACAACAATCCAATTATTTCATGATATTTTTTAGCCATTATGATCTCTCAGATAAAAAAGTATAATTTTTGCATTTAAGTCACAGTCGTTAGACGATGGAAAAACAGTCCAGCGTTCCCCGAAGATGAAAGAAGATAAACAAATATAATTGAACTCACATGCTTCCTCCAGCATTAGGCAAGAGCAGCGTGTGTTCGTGTGTGTGTGTGTGTGTGTGTGTGTGTGCGCGTGCGTGCGTGTGTTTGGGTTTGTGTGTGTGCGAGTCAGAGGGACATTTTAAAGACAGATTTTGAGACGACCACTTCCTTTCAAGACAAATTGAATCCAAGAGAGAATAAAATAATACAGAGGATCAGGAAGGGATTATGAGCTCATAAACTACTCGTTTGAGCGTCTTGTTTAGGTTTCGATTTTACAGGTTTTGCACACCTTTTCTTGCAACTGACTCTGCAGATTTTTAGCAGCTTTCAATACACTGCCACAGCGATACTGGTGTTTCAGCTGGCTGATTGAATTGTATTTAAACCAAATCAAATCAAATCAACTTTGTTTATAAAGCAAATTTTAAATTTACCACAGGGGTAGCCAAAGTGCTGTACAATGGGCAGGTTAAGATAATACGAGAACCGAGCAAACACAACACGACACAAACACAACATGATAAAAATAAATAAATAAAACATAAAAAACATAAAAACAGGTTCACAGCAGGTGTATTATGGGGCGCCATTGCAGGATGGATATCACTCAGTGTTGAAAGCCATGGAATAAAAGTATGTTTTTAAGAGAGATTTAAAAACAGGAAGAGAGGAGGCTTTTCTAACACTCAGAGGTAGGTCGTTCCAGAGCTTGGGAGCAGCAGCGGCGAAAGCTCTGTCACCTCTAAGCTTCAGCCTTGTGTCAGGGACCGTCAACAGCAGCTGATCAGCTGATCTTAGGGATCGGGGGGTGGGGGGTGAGGGGGGTATGGTTGAAGAAGGTCGGAGAGATATGTTGGCGCGAGGTTGTTTAGACATCTAAAAACAAATAAAAGGATTTTAAATTTGATTCGGTAACACACATGGAGCCAGTGAAGGGACGCTAATATAGGGGTGATTGCTCACGTTGGCGGGTCTGTGTTAGCAGCAGAGTTCTGCACAAGCTGCAGGCGGGCGAGGGAGGCCTGTCTTATGCCTACATACTAAACGATTCGAGATAAAGGCGTGGATTAATTTCTCTAGATCATGTCTTGATAGAAGCGGTTTCACTTTCGCTATTTAGCGTAATTGATAAAAGCGTAATTGATAAAAGCTGCTGATTTGTTTTTCGAATTTAAAATCTGAGTCGAACTTTAAATGTTTTAATATGGGCATAGTTCCAACACAATGAATGCAACTGATGTGCTGTATAGAGAGTCTATAGCTAATGCTAACTTCCAACCCTTGACCTGAGCTGGGCTTTCGAATAAAGTGTGATGTGTTGAAGTGAAATGTTTTTTTTTCTATCTTTGCTGAATTTTGGTGAAACATTTGGTACAAATAACCCAAAAAAGAGTGAAGAAATAAATGGTAAATGGGTTGTACTTGTATAGCGCTTTTCTACCTTCAAGGTACTCAAAGCGCTTTGACACTATTTCCACATTTACCCATTCACACACACATTCACACACTGATGGAGGGAGCTGCCATGCAAGGCGCCAAACAGCACCCATCAGTAGCAAGGGTGAAGTGTCTTGCTCAGGACACAACGGACGTGACGAGGTTGGTACTAGGTGGGATTTGAACCAGGGACCCTCGGGTTGCGCACATATGTTTGCGCCATGTTTGTTTACTGTGAACTTTGGGGAAGTTTACGACCTCCTACGAGGTACTAGAAAAATAGCGCTTTATTTGCTCATCCAAACCCAACACCTCCAGCACACTACAGGTAATCTCACCTGATTTAAGTTTTTTTTTTAATTTATTGGTTTGACGTCACAATTCTACAGTGCCACTAAAGGGAGATGGAGGGGGAAAAAATTTCTCGCAAAAGTTTTTTTTCCTATGTCAGTGAACCGGAAGTAAAACAGACACTGTGATGGTGAACTGGAAGTTAAACCGACAAAGCGATGGAGGAACCTACCCATCATGTGTGGGAGAAATTAATTGATTTCTAGTTTAGTATTAGCCTAACATATGAAGACATCAAATCGTATTATGGTCCCGCAACATTGCTGTATTTGTTTTACTTCCGGTTCACTGACATAGGAAAAATACCTTTTGCGAGATCTCGCAAAACATATTGCGAAATCTTGCAAATGTATTGCGAAATCTCACAAAAGTATTGCAATATCTCGCAATACTTTTGTGAGATTTCGCATGTCCATGTCCCTTTAGAGCAGGGGTAGGGAACCTATGGCTCCCGAGACAGATGTGGCTCTTTTGATGACTGCATCTGGCTCTCAGATAAACCTTAGCTGACATTGCTTAACACAATAAGTAATTAATACTTCCGCTGGTAATCACAGTTTAAATCAGTAGATTGCACAGCACAGTACATATTCCGTACAGTTGACCACTAAATGGTAACACCCAAAAAAGTTTTTCAACTTGTTTAAGTGGGGGTCCATGTAAATCAATTCATGGTACGTGTTAAAGTGTTAAAAACAAAGTTGAAAATATAAAACATTCTCATGAATTTTAATCCATTCATCTGCTTTGTACCGCACCAGGTCAATAAGTCCCATTAAGATGTATTTTATTTAATATTGCTTAGCTTTAGAAATAAAAATGTTATTAAAAAGAATAAGAGGCTTATTATACTTTAAAAATGTTGGTCTTACTTAAAAATGCACGCATTTAGTTGTATTCAGTGTTAAAAAATATGATATGGCTCTCACAGAAATACATTTTAAAATATTTGGCTGTCAAGGCTCTCTCAGCCAAAAAGGTTCCCGACCCCTGCT